>NW_026007719.1:11022-36704 GCF_001458135.2 Marmota marmota marmota
CTCTAACACTATCCCAAACCCTAACGGAAACCCTGACACTTATTCTGACCCTAACACTAACCCTAGGTCTATAACTGACCCTAACCCTAGACCAAAACCTAACACCAGCCCTAGACCTAAACCAAATCCTAAATCTAGGCTTAACTGTAGCCCTAGGCCTAACAATAATCCTTAACCTAACTCAAACCCTACCCCTACCTTTAGACCTAAACCTAGTCCTAATTGTAGCTGTAACCCTAACTCTAACTCTAACCCAAACACTGACCCTGCCTTTAGCATAAACCTATATCTAAATCTGACCCTACCCAAAAATTTAAGATAACACTAGACCTAGCCATAACCCTAACCCTACAACTAGCCCTCAACATAACCCTAGCTCTTACATTACCCTTGGCCCTAACCCTAGGCCCAAACTTAACAAAAAAACCTATAGCTAATCCTAGGCCTAAACCAAGCCTTAAGCATAACCCTAACCCTAACCATAGCCCTAACCCTAGCCATCCCGGGACTGGGGAAGTGGCTCAAGTGGTGGTGCATTTGCCTTGCAGGTGTGGGGTGCTGGGTTCAATCATCAGCTCCACATAAAAATGTTGTGTCCACCGAAAACTAAAAAATGAATATTAAAAAAAAGTTCTCTGCCCCCCCTCTCTCTCTTTCTCTCAAAAAAAAAAACACCTAAACCTTACACTAAACATAACCCTAAGCCTATCCCTAGTTCTAACCCTAACCCTAACCCTAATTCAACACCTATTCCTAACCATAAACCTAGACCTAAATTTAGCTCTAACCCTATCCATTATACTAAACATAACCCTTACCCTAATGTGAACCCTAGGCCTAATCTTAACCCTATCGCTAACCCTAACCCTATCAATTACCTTAAACCTAATGTAAACTCTCAACAAAACCCTATCATTACCATAACCCACACCCTAAAGCTAATTCAATTGCCAACCCTAAACCCTAACCTCAACTAAACTCTATCACTGATCCTAACCCTAATAAATCTCATAGCTGAAAACCTGATCCTTACCCTAAACCTAACCCTTACACTAGACCTAGCCATAACCCTAATGCTAAAGCTATCCCCAACTGTAAGCCTAGGCCTGAAATTAGGCATAGCCCCTAATCCTAGCTCTAAACTTAATACAAAACCCAGCCCTTATCCTAGCCCTAAACCAAGCCTTAATCCTAACCCTAAACCTAACCTTAGGCCTAAAACCAAACTAACTCTAGCCCTAATCTTACACCTAATTTAGTCCTGTTCTTAACCCTAGCCCTAGCCCTAGCCCTAAGTCTAATTCTAAATCTCACCCTAGCCCCATCCCTAGTTATAAACCTATCCCTTACAGGGACCCTAAACCTAGCCATAACCCTAGCCCTATCATTAGCTCTAGCCTTAACATAGATATAATTTTAACTCTAAGTCAAACCCTAACCCTAAGCCCAACCCCAACCCTAACCCTAATTCTAAATCTAACTTTAACCCTAGTCCTAAAACACAACCAAGCCATAGCCCTAAACCTAACCCTTAACCTAAACCAAACCCTAACCCTAACCCTAACCCCAACCTTAGCTCTAATTCTAGTTTTAAGCTGAAAACTAGAACTAACACTGACCCTGACTCTGACCATAATACTAACCGTAGTCTAAACATCACCCTAAACCTAACCCTAAACCTATCACTAGACCTACCACTAATCCTAACCCTAAATTTAGCCCTAATTGTAACCCTGGTACTTACATTAGCCTCACCCTTAACCCTAGCACTAACTTAACTCAAAATTGAGCCAAAGCCCAAGCCCTAACTCGAGTTTTAACCCTAACCCTAACCCTAACCCTAACCCTAGCCCTAATCAAAACCATAACCCTAGGTCTAACCCTATCCATTGCTGTAACCATAATCCTAGTCCTAAACCTAACCCTATCCCTAATCCTAAACCTATATATTATTCTAAACCTAAACCCTAAACCTCACCCTATCGTTACACTAACATTAACCATAATGCTAATTCGAGCCCTAACTTTAAACCTTAACTTATCAAAAACTTCTAAACCAGATTTTGACCCTAATAATACCCTAGCTCTAAATCTGACCCTAACCCTAAACCTAACCCTTTCATTACATGTAGCCATAAACCTAACACTCAAACTATCTTTAACCATAACCCCAGATCTGCTATTAGCCCTAGCTGATATCATAGCCCTAACCCTAAAACAAACCATAGCCCTCATCCTAGCCCCAAACCTAGACTTAATTATAACTCTAGCCCTAATCATAGCCCTAACGCTAATTCTAAACCTTGCCCTATCTCTAAACCTAGCTATAATTCCATTCCTTACCCTAAAATTAACCCTAACCATAACCGTAATGCTAGGCCAAGGGTGAACACTAACCCTAGCCCTAATCATAGCCTTAATTTTACCCTATCCCTAACCTAACCCTAACCCTAGCTGTAAGACTAACTCTAATCTCACACTAGCCCTATCCGTACTTGTAACACTATCCATTACCTTAATCCTAACCCCAGCCCTAACCCTATCCCTAAACCTAACCATAACCCTTGCCTATCCCTATTCCTAGTCCTAACCCTAGATCTAACCCTAACTCTAAATCTAAACCGAACCCTAAGCCTAAGCCAAACATTAACACAAGCCCTAATGCTAATCATAAAACTAGCCCTAACCTTAACCCTTGCAGTAAAACAAAACAGAGCAATAGCCCTAAAATTAAACCTTAACATAAACCACAGCTTAACACTACACCTATACCTAACCCTAGTCCTAATTCGAGTCCTAACCTTAACCTTAATACTAACCCTAACTCTAAATCATATCCTAAAACTCCCCCTAGCTGTAAACACCACCCTAACCTTAAACCGAACCCTTACAGTAACCCTAGCCTTAATTCGAATAGTAACTCTAACCCTAAAACTAAACCTGATGGTGACTATTAGCCTTACACTAACACTAGCTCTAAATTTCTCCCTAACCTTAAACCTAATCCTAACACTAGAGGTTTAACTCCTAACATATTCCTAAAACAAACCCCAAAATCCTCAGTTCTTTCATTAGCCATTGGTCTAACCCTAGCCATAAACCTAACAAAAAAAAAGCCCTAATCTGAGCCCTAAAACTAGCTTTAACCATAACCTTGTCCCTAACCCTAGCTCTAACACTATCCCTTACCCTATTCCAAACCCAAAACCTAATGCTAATCCTAATCCTAACCCTAATCCTTAACCTAACCCAAACCCTAACCCTATTACTAGTCCTAACCCTAGTCCTCATTCTAGCTCTAACCATAATCAAGCCCTAACCCTAACCCTGACCCTTGTTTCGAACTTAACACTAATCACTAATCATAGGTCTAATCCTAAACCTACCCTAAACTGAACCCTAACACTAGTCCTAATGGTAACCTTATACCTAAACCTAATCCTAACACTAGACCTAGACCTAAACCTAATCCTAATCTATCCATATCTCTAGTCTTAGACATAAAGAAAAACCTAGTCCTAGCCCTAACAATAACACTTAGCCTAAAGCCAAGCACTAACCTTTACCCTAGGCTTAAACCTAGTCCTAATTCTGGCTTTCACATTAACCATAACCCTAAACTGAACACTGATCCTGACACTAACACTAACCCTAGCTCTAAACATTACCCTAACCCTAAACCTAACACTAAGACTATACTTAGCTCTATCATTAACCCTAAAACTAGCCCTAATCATAACAAGTTCTTATATTTGCCGTAACCCTAACCTATCACAAAACCTAGCCCTAACCCAAGCCCTACCCAAGCTTTAAACCTAAAGCTAACCATAACCCTAAACTTAGCCCTAATCCTAAACCTACGCCTAACACTATACCTAATCCTAAGTGTAACACTAGTCTTATCACTACCTCTAACCAGACCCATTACCCTAATGATAAACCTAACACTTATGCTAACCCTAGGCCAAACCCTAATCCTATCCCTAACCCTAACCCTATCCATTACCCTACACGTAACCTGAACTCTAAGCCTAAAACTATAATTAACCTATCCCTAACCATAATGATAAAACAAGCCTTAACCCTAAACCTTAACCTAATAAAAATCCTAACTCTTGCCCCTACTCTAATAATATCCATAGCTGTAAACCTGACCCTAACAAGAAAACTGACCCTTAAAATAGACCTATCTATACATAATCCTAAAACTCTCTATAACTGTAACCCTAGACCTGACATTAGCCCTAGCTCTAATCCTAGTCCTAATCCTAACACAAACTTTAGCCCACATCCTATACATAAACCTCGCCTTAATCATAAACCTAACCCTAAACATAACCCTAATGTTAATCCTCACCCTAGTCCAAATATAGCTATAAACCCATCCCTTAACCTAAATCTAACCCTAACCCTAAAACTAACACTAACCCTAGCCCTAAACCTATGCCTAACACTGACACTAACCCTAGTCTGAATCCCAGCCCTAATTTAGCCCTATCCCTTACCCAACACTAAACCTAGCCCTAAGACTAACTGAAACTTTCGCCTAACCTTATACCTAGTTCTAACCCTATCCCTTACCATCATCCTAAACCTAGCCCTAAACTTAGACCTAATCCTAGCCCTATCCTTAGCCCTACCTCAAAGCCTAGATCTAAANCATTTTAGGAGACAACAGGAAAATATGCATGTACTGAACTACCTCCCCCAATCATTTGGTGAGATTTCTTTGATACTGGGCAGGATTCATCTGTTAGCTTGCCCCACTAGGCTCCACAACTTTGAGACTTCTATGATCAAAGGTTCTCTATACAAGTTAGGGTTAGTCTTATGGTTAGAGTTAGGTCTAGTGTTAGGGTAAGAGTTTGTCTTGTTCAAATTTCTTTGATACTGGCAGGATAGATTTTTACCTAGCCTCACTATGTTCCCCAGGCTTTGCCCTTCTCAGTTCAATTCTTTGTTGACAGGAACAGTTTGTATTTCACAGATTCACTTCATTTTGACCTACATGGGTAAATGGACATGGAGATGGAAATCAAACAAGGTTGATGCTAACTGCTTGAAACTTCACACACTCAATCAGTTCTCTGTGGGCACTCTCTGGTTTGTTTCTTGTGAAATTAGTAATAAGCTGAAGCATGCAATACAAATTTATCTGAGAACACTTTAGGAGAAAAAAGGAGAATATTCATGTACTGAAAGATCTCCCCCAATTATTTTGTCAGATTTATTTGAAACTGCCCATGATTCTTCTGTAAGCTTGCCCCACTAGACTCCCAAATTTCAAATTTTCTATGATCAAATGTTCTCTAAACAGATTAGGTTTAGGGTTAGACTTCGTGTTAGGACTAGGTTTAGACCTAGTGTTAGGGTTATAGTTAGTTTTTTTTTTTTTTAATTATATGATACTGGGCAGGATTCACCTTTTTCCTACATTACTATACTCCTAATGTTTGGGCCTTCTTCTTAAAACGGTTTGCTCTAGGGAACAGTTTCAATTTTCATGTTTTTCTTCTTTTTGCCCTATAGGGTTGAAAGGAAATGAAGCTGGTAATTAATAAGGGTTTATGCTATCTGCTTGAAACTTCAGACACTCAATCACTTCTCAGTGAGCATTATCTTGTTAGTTTCCTGTGAAGTATCCCCTAAGCTGAAGTAGAAAGATACAGCTTATTTCTGAGTGCTTTAGGAGCAAGCAAAATACACATGTATTTAAAGAGCTCAAATTTTTTTGGTCGGATTACTTTGATACTCTACAGGATTCATCTTTGACCAACCTTAGTAAGCTCTCCAAGTTTTGGCCTTCAAGGTTCAATGGATCAGTGTCATGAACAGTTGGAATTTTTGGTTTTCAATACATTATGGCCTATATATGTGAATGGAAATGGAGCTGGAAATCAAACAAGATTGGTGCTAGCTGCATGAAACTTCACACACTCAATCACTTTGCTGTGGGCATGCTCTGGTTTTTTCCTTGTGAAAGTATCTTAAGCTAAAACATGAAAAATCAATTTATCCAAGAGCACTTTAGGAGTAAACAGGGGAAATAGGCATGTACTGAAACACCTCCCCCAAATATTTGGTCAGATTTTATTTATACTGGGCAGGATTCATCTGTTACTTTTCCCTACTAGACATACCAAGTTTTGGACTTTTATGATCAAGCTCTATAAACAGAAAAGGCTTAGTTTTAGGATTAGGGTTAGGGCTAGGGTTAGAACAAATGTTCGGGCTAGATTTAGTTTTGTTCAAATTTATTTGATACCGGTCAGGATTCATCTTTTACCTAGCATTATCATGCTTCCCAGGTTGGGCCTTCTCAATTCAAGTTTAACTGTCAGGAACAGTTTGTGTTTTAAGGTTTCACTTCATTTTGACTTCTATAGGTTAAGTTAGGGCGATGACTTGGTTTTGTTTTATGGCCAGGCTAGGATTAGGGTTAGATTTTGAATTAGTGTTAGGGTTATGGCTAGTGTTAGGGTGAGGTTCAAACTTAGGGTTAGGATTAGATTTAGAGTTAGGGTTAGATCCAGCGGTAGGGTTAGGGCTAGTGTTAATGTTATGGTAAAAGATAGAGTTAGGACTAGGAAAACATCTAGGACGAAAGTTAGATTTAGATTTAGGACTAGGCTTAGTGTTAGGGTTAGGGTTAAAGCTAAATTAAGGCTAGGATTAGGGCTAGAGTTAGTGTTAGGGTTAGGCCTATGGGTAGGGCTAAGTTTAGGATTAGCATTGGGGTTAGGATTAAGTTTAGTGGAATGGGTGGGGTTATAGCTAGCTTTAGGGCTAGGTTGAGGTTTAGAATTAGGATTAGGTTTAGGGTTAGTGTGTGGGTTAGGATTAAGGCTAGGTTTAGGGCTAGGGTTTCTGTTAGATTCAGGGTTAGAACTAGGGCTAGGGCTAATGTCAGATCTAGGGTTATTGTTAAGGATAATTTTAGGGTTAGGTTATGGCTAGGTCTAGTGTCAAAGCTATGTTTAGGGTAAGAGTCAGGTTTAGAGTTATAGGTATTATTAGAATTAGGTTAGAGTTAGCATTTGATTTAGGTCAAAATTTAGGATTAGGGCTTGAATTATTGTTAGGTTTAGGCTTAGGGTTAGGGTAATGAATATGCTTAGGTTTAGGTTTCAGTTAAGGTTTAGGGTAATGGATAGGTTTAGCAATAGGATTAAGGTTAGCATTAGGTTAGGGTTATGTTTACTTTAATGGATAGATTAAGAGCTAGGGTTAGGGCTAGGTTATGGTTTGGATTAAGTCTAGAATTAGAGTTAGGTTTAGGGATAAATATAGGGTTTGGTTTATGGTAAGTGTAGTTTTAGGGCTAAGGTTATATTTAGGTTAGGGTAAGGGTTAGTGTTTGAGCTAGGGTTAGGGCTAGGGTGTGAGTTAGATTTATATTTACGTCTAGGGTTATGTTTATGGTTGGGGTTTGGTTTAAGTTTCAGGTTATGGCTAGAGTTTTCATTAGAGTTAGGATTCGGTTTAGGGTAATGGAAAATGTTAGATTTAGGGTTAGGGTTAGGGTTAGGTTTAGGGTATGGATTAGGGCTTGTCTTAGGATTAAGTTTAGTGTAAGACTTAATGTTTCAGCTAGGGTTAGGGATATAGTGAGGTTAAGGTTTATGGTTAGGTCTTGGGTTACATTTATGGTTAGTGTTTGGTTTAGTGTTAGAAATAGGGTTATAATTAGAATTAAGTTTAGGGTTAGGTAATTGACAGGGTTAGAGCTAACGTTTGAACTAGGATTAATGTTAGGATAAGAGCTAGAATTAGGGTTATGGTTTAGAATAAGGCTAGGGTAATGTTTAGGGTAAGGGTTTGGCTTTGAGCTAGAGTTAGGTCTAAGGCAAATGATAGTGTTAGGGTTAGTATTAGGGCTAAATTTAGGGTTAGGGTTATTCTTAGGGCTAAGTTTAGGCCTAGGATTATGGCTACATTTTGTGTTAAGTTTAGGGTTAGGGTTAGGACTAGATTAGGTTTAGCGCTACTTTTATGGTTAAGATTAGGGTTAAAATAGGTTTAGGGCTAGGGTTATGTTAGGGGCCAGTATTAGGATTAGGGATATGACTAGTTCTAATGTTAGATGTAGGTTTTGTGTTAGGATCTGGTTTAGAGATAGGTTATTGTTAGGGTCAGGGTCAGTGTTTCAGATAGGATTCGGGTTAGGTTTAGAGCCAGAATTAGAGCTAGTGTTAGGTTTAAGGGTAGAATAAGTGTTTAGTTTAGGTTAAGGGTTATTGTTAGGGCTAGAGCTAGGATTTTTTTTAGGTGTAGGGCTAGAATTATAGCTATATTTAGGATTAGTTTGGGGTCTAGATCTAGTGTTAGGTTTAGGTATAGGTATAGGTTTACCAGTAAGGCTAGTGTTAGGGTTTGGTTTATGGTTAGGGTCAGGTTTAGACCTAGGTTTACTGTTAGGATCAGAATTAAGGTCAGGGTTAGGGTTAGAAGTAGAATGAGGGCTAGGGTTAAGACTTGTAATACTGTTAGTGTTTAAGTTAGGCTAAGGATTAGGGTTAGGACTAGTGTTAGCATTTGGGTTAGGGTTTGGCTTAGGGTAAGGGATAGGGTTAGAGCTAGCATTATTCCTAGGGTTAGGGTTTGGGCTAGAGTTAGAGATAAGATTAAGGCTTAAGCTAGGGTTAGGACTAGAATTAGGGGTAGGATTTGTTTTAGGGTTAAGTCTAGGGTTATGACAACAACTAATGTATAAACTAGGGTTACAATTAGGGCTAATTTAGGGTTAGGGTTAAGGCTAGGTCTAGTGTTAGGGTTAGTTTAAGGTTAGGGTGATGTTTAGAGCTAGGAAGAGTGTTAGGATCAGCATCAGGGTCAGTGTTATTTTTAGAGTTAGGGTTAGGGCTAGGTGTAGGTTTATGGTTTGGTTTAGGTTAGGGTTAGGATTAGGGATATGTCTTGGTTTTGTTTTATGGCTAGGGCTAAGGTAAGGCAAGTTTTAGGATAAGCATTATGTTAGGGCTAGTGTTCAGATTTGGTTTAGGATTATGATTATGGTTAAATTTAGAGTTGGGTTTAAATTTAGATTTAGGTTTGATCTACATTTGGGCTAGGGCTAAGTATAGAACTAAGGATAGGGCTATGGCAAGAGTTAGTCTTAAAGCTAAATTTAGGGTTAGGATAGGACTAAATTAGGGTTAGCACTAGGCTTAGTATTAGTGTTAGGCCCAGGGTTAGGGCAAAGTTATTGTTAGGTTTAAGATTTTGGTTAACTTTAGGGTTATGATTAGGTTTATGGTAAGTGATGGGGTTATAGCTAGGTGTAGGGCTAGGGCGAGGGTTAGAATTAGGGTTAAACATTGGGTTATGTTTTGGGTTAGGATTAAAACTAGGTTTAGGGCTAAGATTAGTGCTAGGGCTAATTTCAGGTCCAGCTTTAAAGTTAAAGATAGTTTTAGGGCTAGGGTTAGGTTTAGAGCTGGGAGTATTTTTTGGGTCAGGGCTGTGATTAGTGTTTGGGATAGGTTACGTTTCAAATTTAGGTCTCGAATTATCATAGGGTTAGGATTAGGGTCATGATATAGTTAGGTTTAGGTTTCAAGTTAGGTTTAGAGTAATAGATAGGGTTAGGATTAAGGATATGGTAAGGTTTAGGCCTAGGGTTAGCATTAAGGTTAGGATTATAGTTAGGGTAATGGATAGGGTTAGAGCTAGGATTAGAGCTAAGGTTATGGTTATTATAAGTGCTAGGTTTAGAGTTAAGGTTAAGGTTAGGGTTAAGCTCGGTTTAGGGCTCAGATTAGGCTAAGTTTTGGGTTAAGTTAAGGCTAGGGTTAGAGATATGGCTAATGTAAGTGCTAAGGATACAATTAGGGCTAGTTTTATGGTTAGGGTTAGGGCTAGGTCTAGTGTTATATTTAGGGTGATGTTTAAAACTAGGGTTAGTTTTAGCATCAGAATCGGGGTTAGTTTTAGTTTTAGGGTACTGCTTAAAACTCGAATTAGGCATAAGGTTAAGGCTAGGTTTAATGTTAGGTTAAGGATTAGGGTTAGGGCTATGGTTCGGTATTGTATTAGGGCTAGGGCTAGAGTTAAGGCTAGTTTTAGGAGTAGTGTTAGGGTTAGGGTTAGTGTTAGGTTTAGGCTTAGGCTTTGCATTAGGGTTCGATTTAGAGTTAGGTTTAGATCTAGGGTTAGGGCTAGGACTACAGAAATGGCTAGGGTTAGGCCTAGGGTTAGGGCTAGGTATAAGGTTCCAGCAAGGGATAGGTTTAGAACTAGTTTTAGGGCTAGGGACAGAGTTAGAACTAGTTTTACGGCTAGGGCTAGGGTTAGGGTTAGGGTTAGGCATAAGGCTAAGGTAGGTCTAAGATTAGGGATAGGGTTGGTTTTAAGTTAGTCCTAGGTTTAAGGTTAGGGTTATGATTTAGGCTATGTTTAGGGCTAATATGGGCTAAGGTTTGTGTTCAGATTAGGGCTAGTATTATATCTAGGGTTAATGTCAGATCTAGCGTTATGGTTATGGATAGTTTTTGGGTTAGGTTTTGGCTAATTCTAATGTAAGGATTAGGTTAGGGTAATGGTCAGGTTAGAGCTAGGGGAATTATTAGGGTCAGGGTCATGGTTAGTGTTTGGTTTAGGTTTGAGTTTAGGGTTAGGGCTCATATTAGCATTAGGGTTATGGTTAGAGTAATGATAGGGTTAGATTTACAGTTAAGGTCAGGTTTTGTGTAATTGATAGGGTTGGGGCTAGTGATAGGGTTAGGGTTAGGCCTAGGGTTAGCATTAGGGAAAGGGTTATGTTTAGCNTCTAGGGTTAGCATTAGGGTTAGAGTTCTTGTTATGGTAATGTATAGGGTTAGGGCTAGGGTTATGCTTATAATTAGGGCTAGGGCTAGGGCTAGGGTTAGGGTTAGGGTTCTAGTTAAAGCTCTTGTTAGGGCTCAAATTAGGGCTCAGATTTGGGTTAAGTTAGTGCTAGGGTTAGAATTACAGCTAATGTAAGTATAAGGATTATGATTAGGGCAAATTTTAGGGTTAAGATTAGGGCTAGGTTTAGTGATAGGGTTAGTGTTAGTGTGAGAGTCTGTGTCAGGGTTAGTTTTAGGATTCAGCTTAAAAATTGAATTAGGGCTAGGGTTAGGCGTAAGTTTATGAGTAGGGTTTGGTTAAATTAAGGATTAGGTTTAGAGCTTATGGCTCGGTTTTGTTTTAGGGGTAGGGCTAGGATTAGGGCTAGTTTTAGAATTAGTGTTAGGGTTAGGGCTAGTGTTAGGGTAAGGCTTAGGATTCAGTTTAGTGTTAGATTTAGAGACAGATTATGATCTAAGGTTAGTGCTTTGCTATGGATAGGGCAAGATCTAGGACTAAGTTTGGGGCTAGGGTTAGGGTTACAGTAAGGGATAGGGTTAAAACTAGTGATAGGGCTAGTGTGAGAGTTAGATTTATTATTAGGTCTAGGGTTAGGGTTATGTTTAGGAATAGGGTGAAATTAGGGCTAAATTTAGGGCTAGGGTTAGTATTGCGTTAGAGCTAGGGTTAGGGTTAGGGTTAGGATTAATCTAGATTTCGGGCTAGTTTAAGGACTGGAGTTTTTGTTAGGGTTAGGGCTAGGATTAGGGCTAGAGCTAATGTCAGGTGTTGGATTATGGTTGAGAAGAGGACAGATTTAAGATTAGGTTTATGGCTAGGTCTAGTGTAAGGGTTACGTTAAGGGTTAAGTGTCAGGATTAGAGCTCAGGGAATTATTAGGTTCATGTTCAGATTAGAATTTGGTTGAGGTTAGGGTTTAGAGTTAGGGCTCAAATAAGCATTAGGGTCAGCATTAGGGTAAGGATAGGTTTTTGTTTAGCGTTCAGGTTAGGTTTACAATAATTGATAGGGTTAGGTTTAGTGATAGTGTTAGTGTTAGGCCTAAGGTTAGCTTTAGGATAAGGGTTATGGTTAGGATAATAGATAGGGTTAGAGGTAAGTTTAGGGATAGGGTTATGGTTAGGAATAGGTCTTGAGTTAGGGTTAGGGTTAGGGTTAGAACTAGGGTTAGTGTTGGGGGTTATGTTTAGCATAAGGGTTAGGTTTTGAGCTAGGGTTAGGGCTAGGGCGAGAGTTAGGTTTAAAGTTAGGTCTAGGGATAAGATTAGAATATGGTTAGGGTTAGGGTTGGATTAGGGCTAGCATCCTCATTAGGGGTAGGAATAGGTTTAGAGTAATGGATATGGTTAGATGTAGGCATAGTGTTATGGTTAGTGTTAGATTGAGGTTTAGGTATAGGGTTAGGGATATGGTTATGTTTATGTTTATGGTAAAGTTTAGGGTTGAGCTAGAGTTAGGTCTATGGCAACTGTGAGGTTTAGGGCTAGGTCTAGGGTTAGTTTTCTGTTTAGGTTTAGAGTTAGGGTTAGGCCTAGTGTTTTCAATAATTTAAGGGTTAAGTTTAGGGTAATGGGTAGGTTTAGAGCTAGGTTTAGGGAGAGGGTTAAGTTTAGGATTAGGACTAGTGTTAGGGATAGGTGTAGGTTTATGTTTAGGGTAAGGGTTAGGCTTTGAGCTAGGGTTAGGACTAATTGAGTGTTAGGTTAGGGTTAGGGTTAGGCTTACCCTTAGGCCTAGGATTAGCTCTATGTTTTGTGTTAAGTTTAGGCCTAGGATTAGGGCTGTGGGTAATGTAAGAGCTAGGGTTATGATTATGGCTAGTTTTAGGTTTAGTATTATGGATAGGTCTAGTGTTGGGTTTAGATTTTTGGTTAGGTTCAGGTTTCAAGGTAGGTTTACTCTTAAAGGCAGGGTCAGTGTTCGGGTTAGAATTAGAGTTAGGGTTATAGCCAGAATTAGAACTAGGTTTAGGTATAGGGGTAAATTTATTGTTTGTGTTAGGTTAAGTGTTACTTTAAGGGCTAGGTATAGGTATTTGTTTAGGTCTAGGGCTAGAATTAAGGCTTGATTTAGCATTTGCTTTTGGTCTAGGGGTAGTGTTATGGTTTGGTCTAGGGTTAGGGTCAGGTTTAGACCTAGGGTTAGTGTTAGGGTCAAAATAATGGCCAGGGTTAACATTAGGGTTTGGAATAGGTTTAGAGCTAGAGTGAGGGTAGGGTTGTGATTAATAATAGGGTTAGGGTTTTGGTTAGCTTAAGGGATTAGGGATAAGTCTAGGGTTACCATTAGGGTTCAGGTTTCACTTTGGGTAAGGGATAGGCTTAGAGCTAGGTTTAGGGCTAGAGTTAGGGTTAGGGTTAGGGTTAAATCTAGGTTTAGAGTTCAGATTAGGACTAAATTTTGTGTTAGTGTTAGGGCTAATGTTATGGCAATGGCTAATGTAAGAACTAGGGTTACAATTAGAGTTAGGGGTATGGTTAGGTCTAATGTTAGGGTTAGGTTTAATGTTAGGGTGATATTTACACCTAGGGTTAGTATTAGGATATGATTCAGAGACAGTGTTAGTTTTAGGGTTATGGTTAGGACTCAAATAAGGGCTAGGATTACTGTTACGGTTCAGTTTAAGGTGAGGGCAGTGTTTAGAGCTAGGGTGACTCTTAGGATATGAGTCAACATCAGGGTTAGTTTTAAGGTTAGTGTTATATCTCAAAATAAGTATAGGGTTACTTTTAGGGTTCAGTTTAAGTTTAGGGTGGTGTTTAGACATTGGGTGAGTGTTAGGATATGAACAGTGTCAGGATTCGTTTAAGATTATGGTTAGGACTCGAATTAGATCTAGGGTTAGGTCTAGGTGTCGTGTTAGGGTTTGGCTTAAATTAAAGTTTAAGGTTAGGATTATTGCTAAGTGTTTTTTGGGAGAGGGAGAGAGAGAGAGAGAGAGAGAGAGAGAGAGAGAGAGAGAGGAGAGAGAATTTCTTTAATATTCATTTGTTTTTAATTTTAGGTGGACACAATATATTTATTTTCTTTTAATGTGGTGCTGAGAATCTAACCCAGTGCCTCACGCATGCTAGGCGAGCATGCTACCACTTGAGCAACATCCTAAGCCCCAAAAGAGAGAATTTTTAAATATTTCTTATTTTTTGGTTTTTAGTGGACAGAACATCTTTATTTTTAAAATTATATTTTTATTGGTACTGACCATCGAACCCAGCACCCCACACATGCAAGCAAAACACACTACAGTTTGAGCCATATCCTTAGCCCCTATTGCTCAGTTTTGTTTAAGTCATAGGTTTAGGGTTAGGGCTAGTTATATAATTAGCATGAGGGTTAGGGCTAGTGTTTGTGTTAGCCTTAGGCTTAGGGTTAGGTTAAGATTTGGAGTTAGGGTTAGATATAGGGTTAGAGCTAGGTCTAAGAATAGGGCAAGGGTTATGGCTAGGTTTATGATTATGGTAAATGATAGGGATAGAACTAGGGATAAGGCTAGGGCGAGAGTTTAGAGTTAGTCTTAGGGCTAGACTTATGGTTAGTTTTAGAGATAGGGCTAATTCAGGGCAAGGATTAGAACTGGGGTTAGTGTTCAGCTTAGGCCAAGAATTAGGGCTAGGGTTACGGTTAAGTTTAGGGTAAGGGAGGCGTTATAGCTAGGTTTAGAGATAGAGTGAGGGTTAGAATTAGGATTAGGGCCAAGGTTAGGGTTAGGGTTATAATTAAGGCTACAGTTAGGGCTAGGATGAGGGCTAGGGTTTGTTGTAGGGTTAGTTCTAGAATTAGGGCTAGGTTAATGTCAGGTCTAGTGTTACAGTTATTAGTATATTTAGGATTAGGTCTATATCTTAGTCTAATGTAAGGGTTAGGTTTAGCTTAAGGGTCAGTTCTAGAGCTAGTGGTATTTTTAGGTTCAGGGTCAGGGTTATGGTTTGTATTAGGTTAAGATTTAAGGATAGATCTCAAATGAGCATTAGGGTTAGAGTTAGGTTTAGGGTAATGGATAGGGTTAGGTTTAGGGTTCAGGGTATGTTTAGGGTAATGGGGAGATTTAGGGTTTGCGATAGGGTTACAGTTATGCTTAGAGTTAGCATTAGGGATACAGTTATAATAAGAGTAATGTATAGGGTTAGGGTTAGGGTTAGGGTTAGGGGTAGGGGTAGGGGTAGGGCTCGGGTTAGTGTTAGAGATAAGGCTAGGGTTATGTTTAGGCCAAAGCTTAGGCTTTGAGCTATGCTTAGGTCTAAGTTGAGGGTTAGGCTTAGGATTAGGGCTAGGTTTATTGTAGTGTTATGCTTACGGTAGGTAGGTTTAGGCCTTGGATAAGTGCTAGGTTTTGTGTTAGGTTTAGGTCTAGGGTTCATGCTATGGGTAATGTAACATCTAGGGTTCTAATTAGGGCTAGTTTTGGGGTTAGAGTTATGGCTAGGTATAGTTTTAGGTTTATATTTTGGTTTAGGGTCAGGTTTAGAGCTAGGTTTAGTGTCAGTGTAAGGGTCAGTGTTCAGATGAGAGTTAGGGTGAAAGCCAGAATCAGGAGTAAGGTTAGGTCTAGGGATAGTTTTATTGTTTGGTTTTGGTTAAGGGTTATTGTTAGGGCTAGGACTAAGTTTTTGTTTAGATGTAGGGCTAGAGTTATCACTAGATTTATGATTAGGTTTATGTCTATTGGTAGTGTTAGGATTAGGTTTAGGTAAAATTTTACTGATAGGGCTACTTTCAGGGTTCAGTTTAGGGTTAGGGTCAGGTTCAGACCTATAATTAGTGTTATGGTCAGAATAAGGGTGAAGGTTAGAGTTAGGCTTAGAGCTAGAATGAGAGCTAGTGTTTGGACTAGTAATAAGGTTAGTGTTTGATTAGGCTAAGGTTACAAATAGGACTAGGGTTAGCATTATGGACAGGGTTTGCCATAGGATTAGGGATAGGGTTAGAGCTAGGCTTAGAGCTAGGGTTAGGGTTAGAGTTAGGGTTAAATCTATTTTTAAGGCTCAGATTAGGGCTATTTTTGTTTGGGGGTTAGGGATAGGGTTAGGACTAGTGCTAATGTAAGAACTAGGGTTATTATTAGGGTTAGTTTTAGGGTTAGGGTTTGGGCTATGAATGGTGTTAGCATTAGCTTTATGGTTAGGGTTATATAGAGAGATAGGTTTAGTGTTTGGATATGCATAAGATTAAGGGTTAGTTTTAGTCCTAGGACTCAAATTTGAGCTAGGTTATGGCTAGTTGTTGGGTTAGGGTTTGGTTTAGGTTAGGTTTAGGGTTAGGGTAATGGCTCAGTTTTGTTTTAGGGATAGGGCTAGGGTTAGTATTAGTTTTAGGATTAGTGATAGTGTTCAGCTAGTTGTAGGGTGAGGTTTAATCTTAACGTTAGGGTTAGACTTAGAGTTATGGTTAGATCTAGGTTTAGGCCTAAGGTTAGGGCTAGTGTTAGTGTTACAGTAATGGACAGGTTTAAAAATAGAAATAGGGCTACAGTGAGAGTTAGAGTTATTCTTAGAGATAGAGTTAGGAGTTTGCTTAGGGTTAGGGCTAAATTGGGGCTAGATTAGCACTAGGTTTAGTGTTAGGGTTAAGCCCATGGTTAGGGCTAGAATTAGGGTTAGTGTTAGTGTTAGAGTTATGGTTACTTTTAGGGTAAGGGATAAGGTTATGGCTAGGTTTAGGGCTAGGGCGAGGGTTAAAATTATGGATAAGAATAGGGTAAGTGTTTGGGTTAGGTTTAAGGTTAGGTTTAGGGCTAGGATGAGGGCTAGGGTTTGTGTTATTATTAGAGCTAGAATAAGGGCTAGCAATAATATCAGGTCTTGGGTTATAGTTCGGAATAGTGTTAACTTTCGGTTTATGGCTAGGTCTAGTGGAAAGTTAGGTTTAGAGTAAAGGTCAGGTTTAGAGCTAGGTGTATTATTTTGGTCAGAGTCCGGTTTAGGGTTTGGTTTAGGATAAGAATTAGGGTTATGGCTCAAATTAGCATTAGGGTTAGGGTTAAAGTAATGGACAGTGTTAGGTTTAGGGTTCAGGTTAGGTTTAGAGTAATAGATAGAGTTAGTTTTAGCAATAGTATTAGGGTTAGGCCTAGGGTTAGCATTTGGGTTAGGCTTAGGTTTAGGGTAAAGGATAGGGTTATTGCTACGGTTAGGGCTTGCGTTAACATTTGGATTTTGGCTAGGTTTAGAGATAGGCCTAGGGTTATTGTTAGTGTTAACATTAGGTGAAGTATTAGTGTTTGAGCTAGGGTTAGGGCTAGAGTGAGGGTTAGGGTTTGAGTCAGGGCTTATTTTAAGGTTAGTGTTATGGCATGGGTTGGCCTTAAGATTAGGGTTATGTTTAAGGTAATGGATGGAGTTTGTGCTAGGATTTGTGCTATGGTTACAGTTAGGATTAGGGCTAGGTTTAGGGTTAGGTTTAGGGTTAGGTCTAGGGTTATGTTTAGGGTAAGGGTTAGAATTTGAGTAGGGTTAGGGCTAGGGCCAGTGTTAAGATTAAGGGTAGTGCTAAAGATAGTGTTGGTTTACACTTAGTTCTAGGTTTAGGGCTAGGATTAGTTCTAGGTTGTGAATGAGGTTAAGGGCTAAAGTTAGGTGTATGGGTAATGTAAGAGCTAAGGTTATAGTTATCAGTAGATTTAGGGTTTGTCTAGTGTTAGGGTTAGTTTTTTGGTTAGGATAAGTTTCAGAGCCAGGGTTTGTGTTAGGGTAAGTTTCTAGGGTTAAATCTAGGCTTATGGTTAGGGATAGATTTAGGGTTATGTTTATGGTTAGATCTAGTGTAAGTTTTGGATTTAGGGTAAGGTCAAGTTTAGAGCTAGATGTATTATTAAGGTCGGAGTATGGCTTAGAGTTTGGTTTAGGTTAAGGTTTAGGTTTAGGGCTTTAATTAGTGATAGGGTTAAAGTTAGGGTTAGGGAAATGAATAGGCTTAAGATTAGGGTTCATGTTAGTTTTAGGGTAATGGATAGGTTTAGTGATTGTTATAGGGTTAGGGTTAAGCCTAGGGTTAGCATTAGGGTTAGCATTATGGTTAGAGTAATGGATAGGATTAGAGCTAGTGTTAGGGCTAGAATTATGCTTAGGATTATGGCTAGGGTTAGGGTAGTGGATAGAATTAGAGTTATGGTTAGTTCTATGGTTAAGGTTAGGATTATGGCTAGGGTTATATTAGGGATTGTGATAGGGCTAGTGTTATGATTAAGGTGAAGCTTAGGCTTTGAGCTAGAGGTAGGTCTAAGGGGAGGGTTAGGGTTTGGATCAAAACTAGGGTTAGTTTAGGGTAACACTTAGGGCTAGGTTTAGGCCTAGGATTAGGGCTAGGTTTTGTGTTAGTTTAGGCCTAGGGTTAGGGCCATGGGTATTTAAGAGCTAGGGTTATGAATAGGTCTAGTTTGGGGTTATGGTGAAGGCTACGTGTAGTGTTAGTATTAGGTTTTGAGTTAGGGTGAGCTTTGGAGCTAGGTTTATGTTAGGGTCTGGGTCAGTTTTCAGGTTAGAGTTAGTTTTGGGGTTAGTGCCCAAATTAGCACTAGGGTTAGGTTTGGAAGTAGGGTTAGTGTTTCAGTTAGTTAAGGGTGATTGTTATGGCTAGGGCAAGGTTGTTGTTCAGGTCTAGGTCTAGAGTTATGGCTAGATTTAGAATTAAGTTTAGGTCTAGGACTTGTGTTAGTTTTAGGTTTAGGTATAGGATTACTGGTAGGGATAATATTAGGGCTTGGGTTTGGGTTAGGGTCAGATTTAGACCTATGGTTAGTGTTAGGGTCAGTATAAGTTTCAGGGTTAGCATTAGAGTTTGGGTTACTGTTAGAGCTAGAATGAGGGCTAGAGTTAGGACTAGTATTACAGTTAGGGTTTGGGTTAGGCTATGGATTAAGGTTAGGATTAGGGTTAGCATCAGGTTTAGGGTTTGGCTTAAGGTAACAAATAGGATAATAGCTAGGATTAGGGCAAGGTTTATGGATTGGCTTACAGCTAGTGTTAGTGTTAGGGTTAAAGCTAGGGTTAGCTCTCGGATTAGGGCCAGGTTTGGGGTTAGTTTAGGGCTACTGTTAGAGCTACAGCTAATGTATAAACTAGTGTTATGATTAGGGCCAATTTTGGGTTAGTGTTATGGCTACTTCAAGTGTGAGGGTTAGGATTAGTGTTAGCATGATGTTTAGAGCTAGAGTTAGTGTTAGGGTCAGGGTCAATTTTCACGTTAGAGTTAGATTAGGGTTAAACCCAGAGTTATCACTATAGTTTGGTCTAGGTGTAGGATTAGTGTTTAGCTTAGGTTAAGGTTTATCATTAGGGCTAGGGCTAGGTATAGGATTAGGTCTAGGGCTAGAGATATGGCTAGATTTAGAATTAGGTTTAGGGCTCAGGCTAGGGTTAGGGTTAGGTTTTAGATCTAGGGCTAGTGTTAGGGTTAGGTTTAGGTATAGGTTTATTGCTAGTGCTAGTGTTAGGTTTCAGTTTAGGTTTAGGGTCAGGTTTAAATATATGGTAACCATTTGGGTCAGAATAAGTGTCAGGGTTAAAGTTAGGGTTTGGGTTATGGTTAGAGCTAGAATGAGGGCTAGGGTTAGGACTAGTAATAGAGTTAGGGTTTGGGTTAGGCTAAGGATTAGGGTTAGGTCTAGGGTTAGCATTAGGGTTAGGGTTGGCTTAGGATAAGGGATAGGGTTACACCTATGTTTATGTATACATTTAGGGTAGGTTTAGGGCTAGTGTTAGGATTAGGTTTGGGGTTAAATCTAGGGTTAGGTTTCAGATTAGGGATAAGTTTTTGTTAGAGTTAGGGTTAGGTTTAGAGTTATGGCCAATGTTTGCAGTAGAGTTATGATTTGGGCTAGTTATAAGATTGGGGTTAGGACTAGGTCTAGTGTTAGGTTTAAGTTTAGCCTTAGGCTTATGTTTAAAGATAGGGTTAGTATTAGGGTCAAAATTAATTCAAGGGTAGTTTTAGGGTTAGGGTTTTGACTCTAATTAGGGCTAGTATTAGGGCTAGGTGTAGGGTTAGGTTTTGGGTTAGGTTAAGCTTTAAAGTTAGTGCTATGGCTCGGTTTTGTTTTAAGGTTAAGGCTAGTTTTAATATTAGTGTTAGGTTTAGGACTAGTGTTAGGGTTAGTTTTAGAGTTAGATTTAGAGTTAGAATTAGATCTAGGGTTAGTATAGGGCTAATGATATGGCTAGCATTAGTTATAGGTTTATACCTAGGATTAAGGTTATGGTAAAAATAGGGTTAGAGCTAGGGATAGGGCTGGGGCTAGAGTGAGAGTTAGTTTTAGGGTAGGCTTAGGGTTTGTTTAGGTATAGCTTAATTATGGGTAGAAATAAGACTAGGTTCATGTTTATATTTAGGCCTCTGGTTAATTTTGGGCTAAGGGTTAGGTTTAGTGTAAATGGTGGGGTTAGAGCTAGGTCTAGGGCTAGGATAAAGGTTAGAATTAGGGTTAGGGCTAGGGTTTCGTTAGAGTTATATTTAAGGCTATGTTAAGGGTTAGGATGAGAGTTAGGATTTGTGTTTTGGTTAGGGCTAAGATTAGTGTTAGGGCAAATGTCAGCTCTAGGCTTATGGTTAGGGATAGTCTTAGTGTTAGGTTTATGGCTATGTATAGTGTAAGGGTTAGATTTAGTGTAAGGGTCAACTTTAGAGCTAGGGGTATTATTAGGGTTAGGGTCATGTTTACGGTTTTGTTTAGGATAGGGTTAAGGAATAGGGAACAAAATAACATTAGGGTTTGTGTTAGGGTAATGATAGGGTTAGGTTTAGGGTTCAGGTTAGATTTAGCATAATGAATAGTGTTACAGTTAGGCATAGAATTAGATTTAGGCCTAGGGTTAGCATTCGAATTAGGGCTCTGTTTAGGGTAATTGATAGGGGTAGAGCTAAGTTTAGGGCTAGGATTATAGATAGGATTAGGGCTAGGTTTAGGGTTATGGTTAGGGTTAGGGCTATGTTTTGTGTAAAGGTTAGGGCTAGGATTACAGCTAGGGTAAATGTCAGGTCTATGGTTACGTTAAGGATAGTTTTAGGATTAGGTTTATGGATAGTTCTAGTATAAGGGTTAGATTTAGGCATAGGGTCAGGGTTAGAGCTAGGTATATTAATACGGGACGAGTCAGAGTTAAGGTTTGGCTTAGGTTAATTTTTAAGTTTAGGGATCAAATTAGCATTAGGGTTAGGATTAGGGTAATGATAGGGTTAGGTTTAGGGTTCATGTTAGGTTTAGGTTAATGAATAAGGTTAGGGTTAGAGGTAAGGTTAGGGTTAAACCTAGGGTTACTATTAGGGTTATGTTTATAATTATGCTAATGGATAGGGTAAGAGCTAGTGATTAGGATTAGGATTCTGGCTAGGGATAGGGTAAGTGTAAGAGCTAGGTTTGCGATTAGGGTTAGGTTTAAAACTAGGGTTAAGGCTCAAATAAGAGCTAGGTTTTGGGTTTGTATAGGGCTAGTGTTAGGGCTATAGCTAATGTATGATCTAGTGTCACAATTATTGCCAGTTTTAGGGTTAGGGATAGGGTGATGTTTAGAGCAAGGGTTATATTTAGGGTCAGTGTCAACGTTAGGCTTAGTTTTAGTCTTAGGTTTAGGACCTGAATTAGGCCTAAAGTTAGTGCTCAGTGTAGGGTTAGGTTTTGGTTTAGGTTAAGGGTTATGGTTATGGCTATGCCTCAGTTTTGTTTTAGGGCTAGGGCTAGTTTTAAGTCTAGACTTTAGATTAGCATCAGGGTTAGAACTAGTGTTAGAGTGAAGTTTAGGCTTAAGTTTAGGGTTAGATTTAGAGTCAGGGTTTATCTAGGGTTAGTGCTCATTCTAGGATTAAGGCTAGAGTTATGGATATAGTAAAGAATATGGTTAGAACTAGAGATAGGTATAGGGTGAAAATTAGAGTTATTCTTAGGAGTAGGCTTAGGGTGATTGGTAAGGTTAGGGCTAATTTAGGGTTAGGATTAGTACTAGGGTTAGTGTAAGGGTTAAGCCTAGAGTTTGTGCTAGGGTTTGGGTTAACACTGGGGTTAGGGTTAAGTTTAGGGGAATGGGTGGCATTATAGCTAGGTATAGGTCTAGGGTGAGGGGTAGGTTTTCTGATAGGATTAGGGCTAGGACTCTGGCTAGGGCTAATATCAGGTCTAGGGTTATGGTTAAGGATAGTTTTAGGGTTAGGTTATGGTTAGGTCTAGTTTAAGGGTTAGGTTTAAGTTAAGGTCAGCTGTAGAGTTAGGGTTATTATTAGTGTCACGGTCATGGTCAGGGTTAGTGTTTAGTTTACATTATGGTTTAGGTTTAGGGCTCAAATTAGCGTTAGGGTTAAGTTTAGAGTTAAGGTAATTGAAGGGTTTACTTTAGGTTCTAGATAAAGTTTAGTGTAACGGATGGTTATGTTTAGTGATCAGGTTAGGGTTAGCATTAGAATTAGTGCTCTGTTTAGAGTAATTGATAGGGTTAGAGCTAAGTTATGGCTAGGGTTATGGATAGGTTAGCATTAAGGTTAGGCTTATATTTAGTGTAATGGATAGTTTTAGAGCTAGATTTAGGGCTAGGTTATGGTTTGGATTAAGTCTAGGATTGAGGTTAGGCTTATAGATAGGGCTAGGTTTTGGTTTAGGGTGTTAGGGTTAGGATAAGTGTTAGTTTAGGGTTAGAGTTATCGTTAGGTTAGGATAAGGGTTTGTGTTTGAGCTAGGGTTAGGGCTAGTGCGAGGGTTAGGTATACGTTTAGTTCTAAGTTTAAGATTAGGGTTAGAGTTGGGTTTAGTGTTAGGGATAGGGCTTTCATTAGTATTAGGGTGAGGGTTAGGGTAATGGATATGGTTAGAGCTAAAGTTTGGGCTAGGGTTAAGGTTAGGATTAGGACTAGGTTTAGAATTAGGATTTAGGATAGGGCTAGGGTAATATTTAGTGTAAGGTTTAGGCTTTGAGCTAGAGTTAGGTATAAGGAGAGGGTTAGGGTTAGAGTTAGAGTTAGGGTTAGGGCTAGGCTTAGGTTTATGCTTAGAGCTAAGTTTAGACCTAGGATTAGGGCTAGGTTTTGTGTTAGGTTTAGGGCTATGGGTAATGTAAAATCTAGGGTTATGTTTAGGGCTAGTTTTAGGTTTAGGGTTATGGCTAGGTCGAGTCTTAGGTCTAGGTTTTGGGTTAGTGTCTGGTTTATAGCTAGTTTAAGTGTTGGAGAAAAGCTAGATTTTAGAGCTAGTTTTTATAGCTAGTTTTAGGGTTAGCATTAGGGTTATAGCTATGTTTAGGTTTAGGGAAAGAGTACAAATTAGGGATAGGGATAGGATGAGGGTGAGGGTTGGGATTAAGGCTAGGTTTAGGGCTAGAATGAGGGCTAGGGTTTTGTTAGGGTTAGGCATATATTAGGGCTAGGGATAATATGAGGTCTAGGGTTATTATGGTTAGGGATAGTTTCAGATTAAGGTTTATGGCTAAGTATAGTGTTTAGATTAGGATGAGGGATAGGGTCACTTTTAGGACTAGAGTGTGTTAGGGCCAGGGTAAGGATTGGGNGGGTTAGAGCTAGGTTTAGGGCTATGGTTAATGTAAAAACTAGGGTTATGATTAGGGTTATTTTTGGGTTAGAGTTTGGCTAGGTCTAGTGTTAGTGTTAGCTTTAGGGTTAGGATGATATTTAGAGCTAGGGTTAGTGTTTGGTTATGAGTCTGGTTCAGGGTTAGTTTTAGTCCTAGGACTCAAATTTGAGCTCGTGTTATATCTAGTTGCAGTGTAAGGGTTGGATTTAGGTTAAGGTTTATGGTTAGAGCAATTGTTCGGTTTTGTTATAGGGCTAGGACTAAGGTTAGAACTAGTTGCAGGATTAGCAATAGTGTTCAGGTAGTTTTATGGTGAGGTTTAGGCTTAAGGTTAGGGTTATATTTAGAGTTATGGTTAGATCTAAGTTTAGGGCTATCCTGGATTTAGGGCTAAGTTTAGGGCTAATGTTAGGGTTACTGTAATGGATAGGGTTAGAAGTAGAACTAGGTCTAGTTTGAGATTTAGAGTTAGTCTTAGGGTTAGGGTTATGGGTTCACTTAAGGTTAGCACTAAATTTGGGCTAAGATTAGCGCTAGGTTTAGTGTTAGGGTTAGGCCTATGTTTAGTACTATGGTTAGGGTTAGTGTTAGTGTTAGGTTTGGGGTTAGTTTTAGGAGAAGAGCTAGATTTTAAAGCTAGTTTTTATAGCTAGTTTTAAGGTTAGCATTAGGGTTATAGCTATGTTTAGGTTTAGGGAAAGAGTTCAAATTAGGGATAGGGATAGGATGAGGGTGAGGGTTGTGATTAAGGCTAGGTTTAGGGCTAGAATGAGGGCTAGGGTTTTGTTAGGGTTAGGCCTATATTAGGGCTAGGGATAATATGAGGTCTAGGGTTATTATGGTTAGGGATTAAAGTTTATGGCTAAGTATAGTGTTTAGATTAGGATGAGGGATAGGGTCACTTTTAGGACTAGAGTGTGTTAGGGCCAGGGTAAGGGTTGGGGGTTGTTTAGGTTAAAGTTTACTGTTAGGGCTCAAATTAGCATTAGGGTTAGTTTTAGGGTTACAGTTATTGATATGGTTAGGTTTAGGGTTCAGATTAAGTTTAGGGTAATGAATAGGGTTAGGGTTATAGATAGGGTTACAGTTATCCTAGGGTTAGCACTAGGGTTACGGTTAGGATTAAGGCAATGAATAGGATTAAAGGTAGGGTCAGGGCTATGATTATGGTTAGAATTAAGGCTAGCTTTAGGATTAGTTTTAGGTTTAGGGATGGGTTAAAGCTAAAGTTAGGGCTCAGATTAAGGCTAAGTTTTAGATTAGGTTAGGGCTAGGGTTAGGGTTATGGCTAATTTAAGATCTAGGGTTATGATTAGGGTTAAATTTAGGTTTGGTGTTTGGTATAGGTCTAGTGTTAGCATTATCTTTAGGGTTAGTGTGATATTTAGAGCTAGGTTTAGTGTTAGGATATACGTCAGGGTCAGGGTTAGTTTTAGGCCTAGGACTCAAATTAGAGTAAGGAGGTTATGGCTAAGTGTAGGGTTAGGGTTTAGTAGTTAAGGTGTAGGGTTAGGGCAATGTTTCTGATTTGTTTTAGGGCTAAGGCTAGGGTTAGTCTAGTTTTAGTATTAGCAACAGTGTTAGGTCTAGTGGTAGGGTGAGGTTTAGGCTTAGGGTTAGGGTTAGATTTAGAGTAAGGGTTAAGTCTAGGGACTGGTCTAGGGCTAGGATTAGGGCTAATGTTATGACTCGTGTTAGGGTTATTGTAACTGATAGGGTTAGAACTAGAAATAGGCCTATGGCCAGTGTTAGAGTTAGTTTTAGGCCTGGAATTAGGGGCAGCGTTAGGGTTAGGGCTAAATTAGGGCTAGGATTAGCGCTAGGGTTAGTGTTTGGGTTAGGCCTATGGTTAGGGCTAGAGTTAGGGTTAGTTTTAGGGTAAGGGTTAGGATTAGAATTAGAAAAAAGGATGGGGGGACATACCTAGATTCAGTGCTAATATAAGGGTTAAAGTCAGTGGTAGGGCTAGGATTAGGTTTCAAGTTAGGATTAAGGCTAGTATTAGGGCTAGGATTAAGACTATGGTTTGTATTAGGGTTAGGGCTAGTATTAAGGCTAGGGCTAATGTCAGGTCTAGGTATATTGTTAGGGTTAGTTTTTGGGTTACGTTGTGGCTAGGTCTAGTGTAAGGGTTAGATTTAGGATAAATTTCTGGTTTAGAGTTAGAGTAAAGGTAATGATAGTGTTTGGTTTAGGTTAATGTTTTGGGTTACGGATTGATTTTGTGTTAGGTTTTGTGTTAGGGTTAGGGTAATGGAAAAGGTTTAGGTTTAGGTTTCAGTTTAGGTTAGAGTAATGGAAAAGCTTAATATTATGGATAGGGTTAGCATTAGGCCTAGGGTTATCATTT
>NW_026007719.1:38281-40501 GCF_001458135.2 Marmota marmota marmota
CCTAACTCTAGCACTATCCCTAACTCTAATGTATCCATTACCATAAACATAATCTGAACCATAAACCTAACAATATCCATTACCGCAACTATAACCTTAATCCTAATGCTAATTTTAGCCCTAACCCTCAAACTTAACCTAAACCAAACGCTAACTCCAACCCTGACCCTAAAAATACCCCTAACTCCAAAGCTGACCCTAACCCTCATCCTAACCTTTACACAATACCTAGCCATAAAGCTATTCCTAAAAATATCCCTAACCATAACCATATACCTGATATTAAACCTAGTCCTAATGCTAGCCCTAACCCTAACACAATGTGTAGCCCTAATTCTAAGCTTAACACTAGCTTTAATCCTAACCCTAAACTTAACCCTAGCCCTAACCCTAATTTCAATCCTTGCCTTAGCCCTAAACGTAGCTGTAACATCATACCTTACCCTACCCTAACCCTAAACCTAATCATAGACCTAAACCTAGGCTTAACCCTAACACTAACCCTAGCCTAATCCTAGCCCTAATTTTTCCCTAACCTTAACTGTAACCCTAACTCTAGCCCTAAGACTAACTTTAACTATCACCCTATTTCTATCAATACTTCTAAACCTGATCCTTACCCTAAACCTAACCCTTACATTAGACCTAGCAATAAACCTAACCCTAAATCTGTACTTAACCATAACCCTAGACCTTACACTAGCAATAGCCAAAATTCTTGTCATAAACCTCAAACAAAACCTAGCCCTCAACCTAGCCCTTAACCTAGCCTTATTAATAACCAAAACCATAATCCTAGCCCTAACCATAATTCCATTTTCTACCTAGCTCTAAACCTAGATATAACTCATCCCTTCCCCCAAACCTAACCCTATCAAAAGACTAAACCTAAGCCTAACACTAGGCCTAACCCTAACAGAGACCCTAGACATAATCCTAGCCCTAATTTAGCCCAAAACCTAACCTAACCCTACCCTTAAGACTAACTCTTACCCTAGCACTAATGCTAGTTCTAACCCTATCCCTTATTATCATCCTAACACTTGACCTAACCTTAGCCTTAACCTTAGCCCTAGCCCTAATCCTACATCTAACCCTAACTCTGAATCTAACCCTAAGCCTATGCCTAAACCTGTCACTAACACAAGCTGTAACACTAACACTTATCCTAAAACTAGCCCTAACTGAGCCCTAGGCCTACAATAAAAAAGAGCCATAGCCCTAACCCCAACCCTTAACCTAAACCAAAACCTAACTCTACACCTAGTCCTAAACCTATCTCTAATAGGAGTCTTATTCCTCACCATAAAAGTAACCCTGACCCTGATTCTGACTCTAGCATTAACCCTAGCTCTAAAGATCACCTAAAACCTAAACCTAAACCTAACACTAGACCTAGCCTTTACCCTAACCCTAAAACTAGCACTAATCATAACCCTAGTTCTTACATTAGCTGTAGCCCTAACTCTAGCTTTAATCTAACCCAAAACCTAGCCCTAATCAGAAACCTAACACTAGCTTTAACCATAACTATATCCCTATCATTAGCCCTAGCCCTTACCGAAAACCTAACCCTAACACCAAAATTTTCCCTAACCCTAAAACTTACCTGCCGCAGTCTGGCTGGGCACAAATGCCGCAGTCTGGCTGGGAACACAATCACGAGCCACCACACAGCTTGTAGATTCAAACAGCAACTCTTTATTCCCGAACTCACACCAGCCGTCTACTATCACGTTCTGGGGAAATCCACGTTCTCTGCCCAAATACACCTCCACTGGGCTTCTGTCTCCCAAAAAATACTGTCTGAATCCCGTGAGAACTCAAGGGGGAACTCAGGCAGCAGGATACGCCCTATTCCCAGCAGGAATAATCTTAAACCTGGAATGCCCTAAACCCGATTATCCTAAACCGGGAACACCCTAAACTCGGATCTGCCTTGGTCCTTGAGCAAGGTCACCTACATGCAATGTCACTGCAAAATGTCCTATTTCCATGAGTCCTTCCACTAAGCAACATGGGGTACACTGGCAAGGAAATTGTCATACCTACTTGGCTAATGGCTCCCAGCATCTCCCCCCTTCTGATTAATTAAACAACAAGCAATGTGGCTTACGGACCCTGCCTGGTAGGTTGTCCAATTCAACATATGGTTCTTACCCATCATGGGAAAAACTGTCAGCCTCCTGTCTTAGGTTGATACCACTGCAAACCACTGCA
>NW_026007719.1:42000-57148 GCF_001458135.2 Marmota marmota marmota
AAGAATGGATCTTTTCTGTCCCAGATTAGACTTTGTATAGTGGAAAACAAAGAGAAAACAGTAGAAGAAGGGGAAATCCTACCAGCATCTTCAAGAGATACTATAGCATTAACTACATACTGACTATCAGAAAATAAATTAAATACAGAATCTTTAAACATCAAAAAAGCTTGTAAAACTGCATTAAGCTCTACCTTTTGAGCTGATTGTTTGGGTACTAAAAATGTAAAAGTTCGATCTGGGGTAACTACTGCTGCTGTACCATTATTAGACCCATCAGTGAATATATTTGGAGCATTCATGATAGGTGTTTTTCTTGTCATTTTAGGACTAGGGTTAAGTCAAGGGTGAGTTAGTATTTGGGTTAGATTAAAGATCATTGTTAGGTAGAGAACTAGAGTTATGGCTATATTTAGGATTAGAGTTCAGTCTAGGGATAGTGTTAGTGTTAAATTTAGGTATAGGTTTACTGGTAGGACTAGTGTTATGTTTTGGTTTAGGGGTAGGTTCAGGTTTAAAGCTAGGGTTAGTGTAAGGGTCAGAATAAGGGTCATGGTTAGGGTTAGGGTTCGGGTTAAGTTTCAAGCTAGAATGAGGGCTAGGTTTAGTACTAGTAATAGAGTTAGAGTTTGGGGTAGACTAAGGATTAGGGTAAGAACTAGGGTAGCAATAGTTTGAGGGTTTGACATAGTTTAAGGGATAGGGTTAGATCTATGGATAGGACCAGGGATAGGGTTAGGTTTAGGGCTAGAGTTAGGGTTAGGGTTAGGATTAAGGCTAAGTTTGGGGCTAGGATTAGGGCTAAGGTTTGTCTTTGGGTCAGGGCTAGCATTAGGGCTAGGGCTAATATTAGGTCTAGTGTTACCCTAACTATAGCCCTAATCCTAACCATATCCCTTGCCCTAACCCTAGCTCTAACTACATAAATTATTATAATGATAACATTAACGCTAATGCTAACCCTCAGCCTAAGCCTAAACTTATTGCAAAACCTAAGCATATCCATTACCCCAAACCTAACCTGAACACTAAACCTCAGCCCTATCCATTACCCTATACCTAATGCTAACCTTAATGTTATTTCAAGCCCTAAACCTAAACCTTAACCTAACCCAAACCCAAAACCTGACCCTGACCCTAATAATACCCCTCGCTCTAAACCTGACCCTTTCCCTAAACATAACACTTAACCTAGACCTAACCATAAACCTAACCTTAAAACTATCCCTAATTGTTACCCTAGACCTGATATTAGCCCTAGCCCTAATTCTTTCCCTAAACCTAACACAGAACCTAGACCTAATCCTAGCCTAAAACCTAGCCTTAATCTTAACCCAAACCATAAATCAAGCCCTAACCCTAATGCTAATCATAAAACTAGCCCTAACCCTAACCCTAGCACTAAAATAAAACCAAGCAAGAGGCCAAAACCTAAACCTTAACTTAAACCAAATTCTAACACTACACCTAGACCAAAACCTTGCCCTAATTTGAGTCCTTATTCTAACCCTAAATATAACCCTGACTCTGACTCATATCCTAAAACTCACCCTATCTCTACACAACCCTAAATTTAAACCAAACCCTTAAAATAAATGTAGCCCTAATTTGAATCATAAACTTAACCCTTAAACTAACCTTGAACATGACTCATATCCTAACACTAACCATAGCTATAAATATCACCCTAACACTAATGCTAGAACTACCCCTACCCCTAACCTTAAAACTAACAATAATTTTAACCCTAGTTCTTACATTAGCCATTACCCTAAACTTAGCTTAACACAGAACTAGCCCTAATCCAAGACCTAAACCTAGCTAAACCCTAACCCTAACCCAAAACCTAACCCTTACAATAGCTCAAAGCCTAACCCTTATCCTAAACATAGACCTAAATATATCCCTAACTCTAACCCTAACCTTAGCCCTAAACCTACAATTAACCCTATCCCTAAACCTAGCTCTAAACCTACACATTACCCTAACCCTAACAGTAAACCTATGGATAATCCTAGCCCAAACTCTAATACTAACCCCAACCCTAATTGGAAAACTACCCCTAGACATAACCCTAAATGTAACACTTGCCATAGCCATAACCCTAGCTCAAACCCTAACCCTTAACATGATCCTAAACATAATCATAGCCCTAACCCTAACCCTAAACCTAAATCTAACCCTAACCCTAACACTATATGTATCTGCATTCATTAACCTAAACCTAACCTTAATGATAACCATAACCCAAACCCTAACCCTACCATAATCCTATCCATAGACCTAACTCTAAACTTAACCCTCACGCTAGCCCTAACCCTAGCTCAATACCTAACACTTATGCTAAACATAACCATAACCCTAACTCAAAACCTATTCCTAACCATAAACCTAGCTCTAAACTTAGCTCTAACCCTATCTATTGCCCTAAACATAATTCTTACCCAAATGTTAACCCTAGGCCTAACCCTAACCCTATCACTAAAACAAAACCTATGAATTACCCTAAACCTAACCTGAACCCTAAACAAAACCCTATCATTACCCTAACCCTAACCCTAATGCTAATTTGAGCCCTAAACATAAATACTAACCTATACAAAACCCTAACCCTGACCCTAACCCTAATAATTCCCCAAGCTCTAAACTGGACATTACTGTAAACCTAACGCTTACACTAGATGTAGCCATAAACCTAACCCTAAAACTTTCATTAATCATAACCCTAGACCTGATGTTAGCCCTAGCCCTAACTTTAGTTCTAACACTAAACAAACACTAGCCCTAACCCTAGACCTAAACCTAGACTTAATCATAACCCTAACACTAACCCTACACCTAACCATAACCATTACCCACACTCTAACTCTAAACCTAGCCACATGGCCATCCCTCATCCTAAACTTAACTTTAACCCTAACCCTAAGGATAGGCCTAAGCTGAACACTAAGCCTAGTCCTAATTCTAGAACTAATTTAACCCTATCCCTATCTCTAACCCTAACCCTAGTCCTAAGATTAACTCTAACTCTCTAATTTAACCCTATACATAACCCTAATACTAACCCTGTCCCTGGATCTAACCCTATTCTTTACCATAACCCTGAACTAGCCCTAAACCTAAGGGTAAATTTTGCCCTATCCTTAGTCCTAGCCCTAAACCTAGATCTAATCCTAACTCTAAATGTAACACTAACACAAAGCATAAGCCTAATGCTAACATTAGCCTTAACCTTAATGCTAATCATAAAAGTAGCCCTAACCCTAATCCTAGGAATAAAACAAAACTGAGTAGTAGCCCTAACCCTAAACCTTAACTTAAAAAAAAACAACCTAATACTACAACTAGACATAACCCTAGCCCTATTTAGAGTCTCAACAATAACCTTAATCTAACCCTGACCATGACTCATATCCTAACACTCACCCAGGCTTTAAACACTACTCTAATCTTAAACCAAACCCTAACAGTAACCCTAGCCCTTATTTGAGTCCTAACCCTAACTCTAAAACTAACTCTGACCCTGACTCTTATCCTAATACTAATGCTAGCTTTAAATTCAACATAACCTTAAAACTAACCCTAACATCAGAGTTCTAACCCCTAACACTAACCCTAAATAGAACCCTAATTTTAACCCTGGTTCTTACATTAGCCATTGCCCTAATCTTAGCAATAACCCTAACAGAAAAACTAGCCCTAACTGAGCACTAAATCTAGCTTTAACTCTAACCAAAACACTACCCTTAACACTAGCTCTAACCCTATCTCTAACTGTAAGCAAAATGCTAACCCTAATGATAACCCTAGAACTGTCCCTAATCCTATGGCTAACAAAAACCCAAACTCAATTGATAGTCTTAAATCCAGCCCTCATTCTTGCTCTAACCCTTTCCCAAACCCTAACCCTAACCCTGACCCTTATTCTGACCATAACAGTAATTCGAGTTATAAACCTGACCCTAATCCTAGACCAAACCCTAACAGTAGCCCTACCAATACTTACACCTAAACCTAACACTATCACAAGCCCTAGACCTAAACATAATCCTAAATCTAGCCTTAACTCTAGCCCTAGAACTAAAGAAACCCTAGCCCTAGCCCTAACAATAACCCTTAGCCTAACGCAAAGACTAAACCTAATCCTAGACATAAACCTAATCCTAATTCTGGATTTAACATAACTGTAACTCTAACCTGAACACTGACCATGCCTTTATCATTAAACCTATCTCTAAACCTGACCATAACTGAAACATAAACCTAACACTAGAACTAGCTATAACCCTAACCCTACACCTAGCCCTAATTGTAACCCTGGCTCTTACATTACCCATAACCCTAACCTCACACCTTAACCTAACACAAACTTAGAGTGAATCCTGGGCCTAAACCTTGCTCTATTTGTAACCCTAACCCTAAACGTAGCCTTAACACTAATCCTAACCCTAGCCTTAGTCCTAATCCTAGCTCAAAGCCTAATCCTTACCCTACATATAAACTTAGAGCCATCCCAAACTCTGAACCTAAAACTAACCGTAATTCTAACATTAACCCTAGCCCTAAGCATAGCTCAAAACCTGCCCATTACTCTAAACTGAATTCTAACCCCATTAATAGTCTTAACCATAGCCCTCACTATACCTCTCACCCTATCACAAACCCTAATTTTAGCCCTGAACCTTATTCTGACCCTATCGCTAACTTTAGGTCTAAACCTGAACCTAACCCTAGACCAAACCATAACTCTAACTCTAGACCTAAAACTAATTCTAAATCTAGCCTTAACTCTAGCCCTAGACATAAACAAAAACCTAGCCCTAACAAAAATCTTTAATCTAACCCAAACACTAACACTACCCCTAGACCTAAACCTAGTCCTAATTCTGGCTTGAATCCTAACTCTAACTCTAACCCGAACACTGACTCTGCCTTTATAATAAACATATCTCTAATTCTGACCCTATTGGAAAATCAAAACTTAACACTATACTTAGATATAACCCTAACCCTAAAACTAGCCCAAAATATAACTCTACCTCTTACATTACCCATAGCCCTAACCCTAGGCCTAAACCTAACACAAAACCTAGAGCTAATCCTAGGCCTAAACCAAGCCTTAAGCATAACCCTAACCCTAGCCCTAGCCCTAACCCTAACCTAACCCTCACCTTAGTCCTAATCCTAGCTCAAAGCCTAACCTTTACCCTAAACATAAACCTACATCTATCCCTAAAAATAACCCTAAAACTAGTCCTAATCCTATCCATAGCCCTAGCCCTAAACATAGATCTAAATATACCCATTACCTTAAACCTAACCCAAACCCTATTGATAAAACTAGGCCTAATCTTAACACTATAACTATCCAGAAAACTAACCCTAGACCTAACCCTCAACCTCACACTCACCATAGACTTAACCCTAGCTCAAACCTTAACCCTTATCTTAAACCTAAACATAACCATAGCTCTAACCTTAAGCCTAAACCTCTATGTAACCCTAACCATAATCCTAAACCTACATCTAAACCTATCCATTACCCTAACCTTAACACTACCCCTAATGATGACCTAGACCTAATCCTTAACCTAACCCTAACTGTACTGTAATCTTATCCCTAGACCTAACCCTAAACCTAACCCTCACCCTAGGAATTGCCCTAGCTCAAAATCTAACCCTTATGCTAAACATAACCAAAACTCAAACCCTAGTTCTAACCCTAACTGTAACCGAAACTCAAGACCTATTTCTATCCATGAACCTAGCCTTAAACTTAGCCCTAAACTACCCATTATACTAACCCTAACTCTTACCCTAATGCGAACCCTAGACCTAACACTAACCCTAAGAATTAGCTAAACCTATCCTTAAACTTAAATAAAACCCTATCATTACCTTAACCCACACCCAGATGCTAACTCGAGCCCTAACCCTAAACCCTAACTTCAACCAAACTCTAACTCTGACCCTGACCCTAATAAATCCCCTACCTCTAAAGCTGAACCCTATCCTAAACCTAACACTTAAACTAGACCTAGTCATAACCCTAATCCTCAAATTATCCCCAACCATAAGCCTAGACCTGACATTAGCCCTAGTCCTAATGCTAAATCACAGCCCTTATTTTAGCAATAAACATTCCTTTAATCCTAACCCTAATCCTAACATTAGCCCTAACCATAACAATAACCATAGCCCTAATCTTAGCCTTAATTTAGCACTATTCCTAACCCTAGCCCTAACCCTAACCATAAGATTAGATTCTAACTCTCACATTAGCTGCATCCCTATTTCGAACCCAATCCTTTACCAGAACACTAATCCTAGCCCTAACCCTAGCCCTATCCTTAGCCCTAGCCCTAACCTAGATCTAACTTTAACTCTAAATCTAACCCTAACCCTAAGCTTAAACCTAACCCTAACACTAACTGTAAATCTAACTTTAACCCTAAAGCTAAACCTAAACCTCACACTACCCTAAACTTAATGCTAATCCTATAACTAGCCCTGACCCTAGCCATAGCCCTAAAATGAAACTGAACCATAGCCCTAACCCTAACCCTTAAGCTAAACCAAACCCTAACTGTAAACGTAGCCCTAATTTGAGATTTAATCTGAACCCTAAAACTAACCCTGACCCTGACTCTGACCATAACTCTAACCCTAGCTCTAAACATAACCCCAACCCTAAACCTAAACCTAACACTAGACATAGCCCAAATCCTAACACTAAATTTATCCCTAAATATAACCCTGGTACTTACATTAGCATAACCATAACCCTAGCACTAACTTAAGACAAAACCTAGCCCTAATCCGTGCTGTAACCCCAGTTTTAACCCTAATCCTAACCCTAAACCTAGCCCTAAACATAAACATAACCTTACCCCTAACCCTAGCTCTAACCCTATCCATTGTTATAACCATAACCCTAACCCTAATGCTAACTCTAGTTCTAAATCTAACCCTATTCTTAATCCTAACATATCCATTACCCTAAACCAAACCTACACCCTAAACCTCACCTTATCATTAACCTAACATAAACCCTTATTCTAATTTGAGCCCTAATTTTAAACCTTAACCTATCCCAAACCCTAAACCAGACCCTGACTAAAAATATTCCTAGTTCTAAACCTGATCCTAACCATAAAACTATTAGCCTTAGCTCTATTCCTAGCCTTAACCCTAAAATAAACCCTAGCCCTCATCCTAGCCCTAAACCTAGCCCTAAACACAACCCTAACCTTAACCATAGCCCTAACCCTAATTCTAACACTCACACTACCAATAAACCTAAGTATAACAATATCCCTTACCCTAAACATAATCCTAACCCTAGCCCTAACACTAGCCCTAGGCTGAACACTAACCCTAGCCCTAATCCTAGCCCTAATTTAACTCTATCCCTAATTCTAATGCTAACCATAGCCCTAAGACTAACTATAACTCTCACACTAGCTCTATCCATAGTTCTAACTCTGTCCCTTACATTAAATCTAACCCTAGCCCTAAACACAGCCATTACCCTAGCCATAAATCTTGCCTAATCCTTATTCCTAGTCCTAACTTTAGAATTAACTGTAAGTCTAACTCTAACAATAAACTTAAGGCTAACATTAACACTAGCCTTGACCCTAACACTAATCATAATACTAGCCCTAACCCTGTCACTAGCAGTAAAACAAAACCAACCAATATCCTTAACACTAAACCTTAACTTAAACCAAACCCTAGCACTACACCTAGACTTAAACATAGCCCTAATTTGAGTCCTAACCTTAACTTTAATACTAACACTGACTCTGACTCATATCCTAACACTCGCCCTAGCTCTAAACATACCCTAAACTTAAACCGAACCCTTACAGTAACCCTAGACTTATTTTGAGTCCTAACCCTAACCCTAAAACTAAACCCTGACCCTGACTATTCACCTAACACTAAGACTAGCTCTAAATATCACCCTAACCTTAAAACTAATTCTAACAATAGAGGTTTACAACCTAACCATAATCCAAAAGTTAACCCTAATTGTAACCCTAGTTCTTACATTAGCCATTGATCTAAACTTAGCATTAACCCTAACACAAAAACTAGCCCTAATCTGAGCCCTTAACCCAGCTTTAACCCCAACCCTAGCCCTAACAGTAGCTCTAACCCTATCCCTTACAATAAGCCAAACCCTAAACCTAAACCTAAGCCTAGTTCTTAACCTAACCCAAACCCTTACCGTACTAGTCCGAACTTAGTCCTCATTCTAGCTCTAACAATAACCCAAACCCTAATCCTAACCCTGACCCTTATTCTGACCCTAAAAATAATTGTAGGTATAAACCTGAACCTAACCCTAAACCCAACCATAACACTAGCTCTTTCGGTAGCCTTATACCTAAACCTAACCCTGACACTAGCCCTAGACCTAAACCTAATCCTAAATCTAGCCATAACTCGAACCATAGACCTAAAGAAAAACCTAGACCTAGCTCTAACAATTACCCATAGCCTAAACCAAACACTAACCCTTCCCCTAGACCTAAAACTAGTTCTAATTCTGTCTTTAACCCAAACCATAACCCTAACCTGAACACTGACAGTGACACTGACACTAACACTAAACTTAGCTCTAAATATCACCCTAACCTTAAACGTAACCCTAAAACTGTACCTAGCCCTAACATTAACCCTAAAACTAGCCTGAATCATAACAAGTTCTTACATTAGCTGTAGCCCTAACCTATTGCAAAACCTAGCCCTAATCCAAGCCTTACATTAGCTTTAACCCTAAAGCTAATCCTAATCCTAACCATAGCCCTAACCCTAAGCCTAACCCTACACCTAATCCTTTGCATAACCTTAGCCATAACCCTAGCTCTAACTTACCCATTACTCTAATGTTAACCCTAACACTTATGCTAACCCTAGGCAAAACCCTAAACCTATCCCTAATCCTAAGCCTATCAATTACCCTACACTTAACCTGAACCATAAACCTAAAACTATCATTATCCTGTCTTTAAAAATAATGCTAATTCAAGCCCTAATTCAAGACCTATTCTAACAATAACCCTAGCCCTAACCTTAGCTCCAACCCTATCCATTATCCTAACCATAACCCTTACCCTAATGCTAACTCTAGACCTAACCCTAGCCCTATCACTAACCCTAACCCTATAAATTACCCTAAATCAAAACTGAACCCTAAACAAATCCTATCATTACCCTAACCCTGACCCTAAAGCTAATTAGAGCCCTTATCCTAAACCCTAACCTAAAACAAACTCTAAACCTGAACCTTACCCTAATAAGTCACCTAGTTCTAAACCTGACCCTTACCCTAAACCTAACCCTTACACTAGACCTACACATAAAACATTCTAAATCTATCCCCAACCGTAACCCAAGACTTGACATTAGCACTATCCATAATCCTAGACCTAACCCTAAAAAAAAAAAAACAGCCCTTATCTTATGCCATAAATCTAGCCTTAACCTACCTGTCACCCTAATTTTAGGCCTAACCCTAACACTAAACCTAGCCCTAATTTTAGCCCTAATTTAGGCGTATCCCTAACCCTAGCCCTAACCCTAGCCCGAATACTAACTCTAAGTTCACCCTTGCCCCATTCCTAGTTCTAAACTTATTGCTTAACTGGAATAATAATCCTAGCCCTAACCCTAGCCTTATCCTTAGCCCTAGCCCTAACCCAGATCTAACTCTAACTCTAAATCTAACTTTAAACCTAAGCCTAAAACTAAATCTAACACTAGCCCGAACCTTAATGCTAATCCTAAAACTAGCCTTAATCTTAGCCCTAGCCCTAAAATAAAACTGAGACATAGCCCTAACCATAACCCTTAAACTAAATAAAACCCTAAGTCTTACCCTAAACTTAGCCCTAATTTGAGATTTAAGCTGAACCCTAAAACTAACCCTGACCCTGAATCTGACCATAACAATAACCCTACCTCTAAACATCACCCTAAACCTAAACCTAAATCTAAATGTAACACTAGACCTAGCCCCAACCCTAAACCTAAATTTAGCCCTAAATGTAACCCTGGTACTTACATTAGCCATAACCTTAACCCTAGCACTAACTTAACACAAAACCTAGCCCTAATTCAAGCCCTAACTCAAGCTTTAATCCTAACACCAACCCTAGCCCTAGCCCTAATCATAACCATAACCCTAGAACTACACATAGCTATTGACATAACTATAACCCTAACACTAATGCTAACCCTAGGCCCAAACCTAAACTTATCCCTAATCCTAACCCTATCCATTACCCTAAACCAAACCTAAACCCTAAACCTCACCCTGTCATTACACTAACCCTAAACTTAATGCTAATTCAAGCCCTAAATTTAAACCTTAACCTAACCCAAACCCTAAAACAGACCCTGACCCTAATAATACCCCTAGTTCTAAATCTCACGTAAACCTAAACATAACCCTTACACTACCTGTATCCATAAAACTAACCCTAAAACTATCTTTAACCATAACCCTAGATCTGATATTAGCCCTAACCTTAATCCCAGCCCTACTCTAAATAAAACCCTAGCCCTAAAACTAGGCTTAAACATAATCCTAACCCTAACCATAGGCCTAACCCTACTTCTAACCCTCCCCCCTACATCTAAACCCAGCTCTAATGCCAATCTTTAACCTAAATGTAACCCTAACCATAAACCTAATGCTAGGCCTAAGCTGAACAATAACCCTAGCACTAATTATACTCCTAATTTAACCCTATACCTAAACCTAACCCTAGACCTGAGACTAACTTTAACTTTCACGCTAGCCCTATTCCTAGTTCTAACACTATACCTTACTCTAATCTTAACCCTAGCCCTACCCCTACTTCTAACCCTAGCCATAAACCTTGCCCTATCCTTATTCCTAGCCATAACCCTAGATCTATCCCTAACTAAATCTAACACTCACCCTAAGCCTAAGCCTAATATTAAATCTAGCCCTAACCCTAACACTACTCGTAAAACTAGCCTTAACCCTGACCCTAGCAGTACATCAAAACCGAGCAAGAGCCCTAACACTAAACCTTAACTTAAACCAAAGCCTAACACTAGACCAAGACCTAACCCTAGCCCTAATTCGAGTCCTAACCATAACCTTAATACTAACCCTGAGTCTGACTCATATCCTAACACTCACTCTAGCTCTAAACACCATCCTAACTTTAACCATAAACTTCCAGTAATCCTAGCCATAATTTGATTCCCAATCCTAACCTTAAAACAAACCCTGACCCTGACTATTAACCTAACACTAAAACTAGCTCTAAATATCACCCTAACCTTCAACCTAATCCTAACACTAGAGGTCTAACCCCGAACCATAACCCTAAAACTAACCCTAATTGTGACCCTAGTTCTTACATTAGCCATTACTCTAACCCTAGTACTAATCCTAACACAAAAACTAGCCCTAATCCGAGCTCTAAACCTAGCTTTAACCCTAACCCTAGCCCTAACCCTAGCTCTAAACCTATACCTTTCCCTAAGCAAAACCCTAACACTAATGTTAATCATAATTCTAACCCTAATCCTTAACCTAACCCAAACCCTAATCCTATTACTAGTCCTTACGGTAGCCCTCATTCTAGCTATAAACAACCCAAAACTTAACCCTAACTCTGACCCTTATCCTGACCCTAATACTAATCGTAGGTCTAAACTTGAACCTAACCCTAAACCAAACTCTAACACTATCCCTACTGGTAAACTTATACCTAAACCTAACACTAGCCCTGGACCTAAACCTAATCCTAGATCTAGCCATAACTCTAGACCTAGACCTAAAGAAAAACCTAGACCCAGCACTAATAATAACCATTAGCCTAAAAGAAACACTAACTTTTCCCCTAGACCTAACCCCAGTCCTAATTCTGGCTTTAACCCTAACCATAATCCTAACCTGAACAATGACCCTGACCCTAACAACCCTAGCTCTAAACATCACCTTAACCCTGAAACTATACCTAGCCCTAATATTAACCCTAAAACTAGCCCTAATCATAACAAGTTCTTAATTTAGTCATAGCCTTACACATTGCAAAACCTAGCTCTAATCCAACCCCTACCCTATCTTTAACCCTAAAGCTAACCCTAACCCTAACCATAGCCCTAACCCTAAGCATAAGCCTAAACCTAGACCTAATCCTATGCATAACCCTAGCCCTATCCCTAGCTCTAACCCTATCCACTACCCTAAGAATAACCCTAACCCCTGTGATAACCCTAGGCCAAACCCTAAAACTATGTCTCTCCCTAAAGCTATCCATTACCTTATACCTAACTTGAACCCTAAACATAAAACTATCATTAACCTATCACTAAACCTAATGCTAATTCCAGCCCTAACCAAAAAACCTAACCTAACATAAACCCTAACACTGACCCTAATAATACCCCTAGTTCTAAACCTGACCCTAACCATAAACCTAACCCTTACAATATACCTAGATATAAAACTAACCCTAAAACTATCCCTAACTGTAACCCTAGACCTTACATTAGCCCTAGCTCTAATCCTAGTCCTAACCCTAACACAAACCTTAACCCACATGCTAGACATAATCTTTGCCTTAATCATAACCTAAACCAAACCCTAATTCTAACCCTCACTCTTGCCCTAATCTAGGTATAATCTCATTCTTTACCCTAAACCTAACCATATTCCAAACCCTAACACTAATCCTAGCCCTAACCCTAGGCCTAACTCTAACACTAAACCTTGCCCTGATCCCTGACTTAATTTAGCCCTATCCCCAACACTAAACATAACCCTAGCCTAAGACTAACTATAACTCTTGATTTAGCTCTATACGTACTTCTAAACTTTTCCCATGCCATCACGCTAAACCTAGACTAATCTTAGCCCTATCTCTAACCCTAGCCCTAAAAAAAAAGACATAGCCCTAATCCTAACCATTAACCTAAAACAAAACCTTACCTTACACTTATCCATAACCTTATTTGTAACTCTATCCCTAATTCAAGTACTAACCCTAACCTGAAAACTCACCCTGACCCTGACTCTGACCCTAACACTAAACCTAGCTCTAAAAATCATGATAACAGTAAATCTAACCCTAAAACTAGTCCTAGCCTTAACCCTAACCTTATAACTAGCACAAATCATAACGTTACTTCATACATTAGCCATAGTCTTAAACCTAGCCCTCACTTAACCCAAAACCTAGCCTTAATCAGAGTCCTAAACCTAACTTTAACCCTTAACTTAAACCTAACACTAACCCAAACTAAAGCCCTAATCCTATATATAACCCTAGCCCTAACCTTAGATCTAACTCTATCCATTACACTAATAAAAACCCCAACACTTATGCTAAACTTAGGCCTAACCCTAACCCTATCCATTACACTAAACCATAACTAAACACTAAACCTAACCCTGTCATACTCTAACCCTAAATCTAATGCTATTTTGAGCCCTAAACTTAAACCCTAACCTAACCCAAACCCTTACCTTGATTCTGACCCTAATAATAACCCTAGCTCTAAACCTGACCCTTACCCTAAACCTAAATCTTACACTGGACGAAGCCATAAACCTAACACTAAATCTTTCCCTAATTGTAACCCTAAACCTGACATTAGCCCTAGACCTAATACTAGCCCTAAAAGTAATGCAAACACTAGCCCTCATCCTAGCCCTAAACCCTAGACTTAATCATAACCCTAACCATAACCCTGGCCCTAACCCTAATATTAACCCTCACCAAGCCCTCAGTATAGGTATAACACATTCCTTTAAACTTAACATAACCCTAACTCTAACCCTAAACCTAGGCCTAAACCTAACACTAAACCTAGCCCTAATTTATCTGTATCCCTAACCATATCACTAAATCTAGCCATAAGACAAACTCTAACTCTCACATTAGCCCTATCACTAGTTCTATCCCCTAGTCCTAACTGTTGTCCTAACCCTTGCCCTATCCTTATCCCCAGCACTAACCTTAGATCAACACCTACCTCTAAATCTAAACCTAACCTGAAGCCTAAGCTTAACCCTAACACTAGCCTTAAGCCTATAACTAGCCCTAGCCCTATCCCTAGCCTAAAACAAAACTGAGCCATAGCTCTAACACTAATCCTTAAACTAAACAAAACCCTAACCATACACCTACCCCAACCCTAGACCTAATTCGAGTTATAAGCCGAACTCTAAAACTAACTCTGACACTGACTCTGACACTAACATTAACCCTACCTCTAAACATCACCCTAACCTTAAAACTAACCCTAACACTCAGCCTTAACCCTAAAATTAGCCCTAAATGTAACCATAATAGTTACATTAGCCATAACCCTCAGTCTAGGACTAACTAAACCCGAAACTTAGACATAATCTGAGCCCTATCCCAAACTTTAAACCTAACCCAAGCCCTAAACATAACCCAAGCCTTAATCATAACCATAACCCTAGCCCTAAACCTGGTCTAACCCTATCCATTACCATAAACATAATCCTAACCCTAGGCCTGAACTGAACGCTATCTCTAAACCTATTTCTGTCCATAACCCTAAAAATAACCTGAACCCCAATACTAACCTTATCATTACTCTAACCCTAACCCTAATGCTAATGTGATCCTTAATTTTAGACCTTATCATATCCCAAACCTTAACCCAGACCTTGTCCATAATAATACTCCTAGCCCTAAACCTGACCCTACCCCTAAACCTAACCCTTATACTAGACGTAGCCATAATCCTAAACATAAAATTATCTTTTTTTTATTGGTTGTTCAAAACATTACAAAGCTCATGACATATCATCTTCCATACATTTGATTCAAGTGGGTTATGAACTCCCATTTTTTACCCCAAATACAAGTTTCAGAATCACATCGGTTACTCATCCACATTTTTACATAATACCATATTAATGACTGTTGTATTCTGCTACCTTTCCTATCCCCTACTATCCCCCCTCCCCTTCCCTCTCATCTTCCCTCTCTACCCCATCTGCTGTTGTTTAATTCTCTCCCTTGTTTTTTTTCCCCTTTCCCCTCACAAACTCTTATATGCAATTTTGTGTAACAATGAGGGTCTCCTTCCATTTCCATAGTTTCCCTTCTCTCTCCCT
>NW_026007719.1:63306-74880 GCF_001458135.2 Marmota marmota marmota
TTAGCTCTAGGGTTAAAGTTAATTTTAGTGTAATGGATAGGATTAGGTTTAGGGTTCATTGTAGGTTTAAGGTAATGGAGAGATTTAGGCTTTGCGATAGGGTTAGGGTTAGGCCTAGGGTTAACATTAGGAACAGGGTTATCAGACGGGTAATGTATAGGGTTAGAGGTAGGTTTATGGTTAGGATTAGGCTAGAGTTAAGGTTAGCATTTGGATTAGGGCTAGTAACCCTAACTTACAGTAGGGTTATAATTAAGGTTTAGGGTAAAGGTAAGGTTTTGAGCTAGTGTTACTTCTAGGCAAAGGGTTAGGTTTAATTTTAGGTCTAGGGTTATTCTTATAGTAATGGCAAGGTTTAGGTTTAGGGTTAGGGCTAGGGTTTGCATTTGAGTTAGATTTAGGTTTAGGGTAATAGATTGGATTAGAAGTAAGGTTAGCTTTAGGGTTTAGTTTAGTTTTAGGGCTAGGTTTACTATTGGGTTTAGGGTAAGGGTTAGGGTTTGAGTTAGAGTGATGGTTATGGCAAGGATCAAGTTTAGGGTTAGGTCTAGGGTTAGGTTTATGGTTTGGGTTAGGGTTTCAGTTATCGTAAGTGCTAGAGTTATCATTAGGTTTAGGGTTAGAGTTAGGGTAATTGTTAGGGATAGAGCTAGGTTAAGTTTAGGATTAGGGCTAGGTTTAGGGTTATTGTTAGTGATTGGGCTAGGATTATGTTTAGGCTAAGGTTTAGGCTTTGAGCTAGGGTTAGGACTAAGGTGAGGGTTAAAATTAGAGTAGGTCTAGGGTTAGGGTTTGGGTTATGCTTAGGGTAGATTTAGGCTTCTGATTAGGACAAGGTTTTGTTTTAGGTTTAGGCCTAAGGTTAGTGCTATGGGTAATGTAAGGTCTAGGGTCCTAATTATTGTAGTTTTAGGGATAGGGTTATGGCTAGGTCTAGTGTTAGGTTTATATTTTGGTTTAGGGTCAGGTTTATGGCTAGGTTTATTATTAGTTTCAGTGTCAGTTTTCAGGTTAGAGTTACGGTTAGTGTGAAATTCAGAATTAGGACTAGAGTTAGATATAGGGGTAGTGTTAATGTTTGCTTTAGGTTAAGGGTTATTGTTAGTACAAGGACTAAGTTTTAGTTTAGGTCTAGGGCTAGAGTTATTGCTAGATTTAGGATTAGGTTTAGGTCTAGGCCTAGTTTTAGGCTTAGGTTTAGGTAAACATTTACTGATACAGCTAGATTCAGGGTTCAGTTTAGGGTAAGGGTCAGAATTAGACCTATAATTAGTGTTAGGCTCAGAATAAGGGTAAAAGTTAGGGTTAGGTTTTGGGTTAGGGTTAGAGCTAGAATGAGGGTTAAGGTTAAGACTTGTACTAGTGTTAGTGTTTATTTTAGGCTAAGGATTAAGACTAGGACTAGGATTAGCATTATGGATAGGGTTTGGCTTAGAGTAGGGGATAGTGTTAGAGCTAGGGTTAGGGCTAGTGTTAGGGTTAGGGTTAGGGCTAGGTTGGGTTTAGGTTTAGATTTAAATCTAGTGTTAGGACTCACATGAGGGCTATTTTTGTGTTAGGGTTAGAGCTAGGCTTAGGGCTATGGCTAATGTAAGAACTAGGGTTATGTTTAGGGTTAGTTTCAGTGTTAGGGTTTTTGCTAGGTCTAGTGTTAGCATTAGCTATAGGGTTAGGATGATATTTAGAGCTAGGGTTAGTATTTGGATATGAGTCTGGGTCAGGGATAGTTTTAGTCCTAGGACTCAAATTTGATTTCGTGCTATGGCTAGTTGTAGGGTAAGGGTTTGATTTAGGTTAAGATTTAGGGTTAGAGCACTGTCTCGGTTTTGTTTTACGGCTAGGGGTAAGGTTAGAACTACTTTTAGAATTAGCAATAGTGTTCACCTAGTGGTATTGTGAGTTTTAGGCTTAAGGTTAGGTTTAGATTTAGAGTTATGGTTAGATCTAGGGTTAGGACTATGCCTGGGTTTAGGGCTAAGTAGGGCTAATTTTAGGGTTATGTTAATGGAGGGTTAGAAATAGAAATAGTGCTAGGTTGAGAGTTAGAGTTAGTCTTAGGGCTAGGGTTAGGGGTTCACTTAAGGTTAGCACTAAATTACGGCTAGGATTAGTGCTAGGTTTAGTGTTAGAGTTAGGCCTATTATTAGGACTATGGTTAGGGTTATTGATAGTGTTAGGTTTAGGGTTAGTTTTAGGAAAAGAACTATATTTTAGAGCTAGATTTAGGGTTAGCATTAGGGTTATAGCTAGGTTCAGGTCTACGGTGAGAGTTCAAATTAGGGATAGGGCTAGGGTGAGGGTTCCAGTTAGGATTAAGGCTAGGTTTAGTGCTAAGATGAGGGCTGGGGTTTTTGTTAGGGTTAGGCCTTTATTAGGGCTAGGAATAATATAAGGTCTAGGGTTATTAAGGTTAGGTGTAGTTTCAGGTTTTGGTTTATGGCTAGGTATATTAGGATTAGTTTGAGGGATAGGGTCACTTTTAGAACTAAGGTATTGTTAGGGTCAGGATAAGTGTTAGGGTTTGTTTAAGTTAAGCTTTATTGTTAGGGCTCAAATTAGCATTAGGGTTAGGTTTAGGGTTAGGGTAATGGATATGGTTTGTTTTAGGGTTCAGATTAGGTTTAGGGTAATGGATAGGGTTAGGTTTATAGATAAGGTTAGGGTTATCCTAGGGTTTGTGTTCAGGTTAGGGTAATGGATAGAATTAGAGGTAGGGTTAGGGATAGGTTTAAGGTTCAGGTTAGGATTAAGGCTAGGTTTAGGATTAGGTTTATGTTTAGGTTTAGGGTTAAAGCTAATGTTAGGGCTTGAATTAGGGCTAAGTTTTAGATTAGGTTAAGGCTAGGGTTAGTGCTATGGCTAATGTACAATCTAGGATTATGATTAGGAGTAAATTTAGGGTTAGTGTTTGGTCTAGGTCTAGTGTAAGCATTATTTTAGGGTTAGTGTGATATTTAGAGCTAGGGTTAGTGTTATGATATAAGTCAGGATCAGGGTTAGTTTAAGGCCTAGGGCTCAAATTAAAGTAAGGAGGTTATGGTAGTTGTAGGGTTACGGTTTAGGTTAATGTGTAGGGTTAGGGCAATGGCTCTCTTTTATTTTAAGGCTGAGGCTAGGGTTAGGGCTAGTTTTACGATTAGGGATAGTGTTAGATCAAGTGGTAGTGTGAGGTTGAGGCTTAGGATTAGGGTTAAATTTACACTTATGGTTAGGTATAGGGATTGGTCTAGGGCTAGGATTAGTGCTAAGGTTAGGGCTTGTGTTAGGGTTATGTTAACTGATAGGGTAGAACTAGAAATAGGACTAGGGTGAGTGTTAGAGTTAGTTTTAGGCCTGGGGTTAGGATTAGGGTTAGGGTTGGGGCTAAATTAGGGCTAGGATTAGCGGTAGGGTTAGTAATAGGGTTAGGCCTATGGTTAGGGCTAGTGTTAGGGTAAGGGTTAGGGTTAGAGTTAGGGGAAAAGATGGGGTTATAGCTAGATTCAGGGCTAATATGAGGGTTAAAATCAGGGGTAGGGCAAGGGTTAGGGTTCAGGTCAGGATTAAGGCTAGGTTTAGGGGTAGGATGAGGGCTAGGGTTTGGATTAGGGTTAGGGCTATTATTAAGGCTAGGGCTAATGTCAGGTTTAGGTATATGGTTAGGGTCAGTTTTAGTGTTAGGTTGTGGCTAGGTCTAGTGCAAGGGTTAGGTTTAGGATAAAGTCAGTTTTAGAGATAGGTATAATATTAGGGTCAGTGTCAGGGTAGAGTTTCGTTTAGATTAAGGTTTAGGGTTAAGGCTTGATTTAGTGTTAGTGTTATGGTTAGGGTTAGGGTAATGGATAGGTTTAGTTTTAGGCTTCAGGTAAGTTTAGAGTAATTGTAAAGGTTAGTGGTAGGGATAGTGTTAGCATTAGCCCTAGGGTTAGCATTTAATTTAGGCTTATCTTTAGGGTAATGGATAGGGTTAGAGCTAAGGTTAGGGCTAGGGTTAAGGTTAGAATTAGGGCTAGTATAGGGTTAGTTCTAGGGTTAATGTTAGGATTAGGTTTAGGGTAAGTGTTAGCATTAGAGCCAGAGTTAGGGCTACGGAAAGGGTTAGGATAGAGTTAGGTCTAGGTTTACAGTTAGGGTTACAATTAGGGCTAGGTTTAGGGCTAGGATAATGGCTAGGTATTGTGGGAGGTTTATGGCTAGCATTAGGGCTATGAGTAATGTAAGATCTAGGGTTATGCTTAGACTAGTTTTAGGGTTAGGGTAATGGATAAGTCTAGTGTTAGGGTTAGGTTTTGAGTTAGGATAAGGTTTAGAGCTAGGGTTCAGGTTATGGTAAGGGCCATTGTTTGGGTTAGTGTTAGGTTTAGGTTTAGGGTTAGGGTCAGAATTAGGAGTATTATTGGTTCTAGGAATAGGGTTAGTCTTTGCATTAAGTTAAGGATTATTGTTAGGGCTAGTGTTAGGTTTTTGTTTAGGGCTAGGGCTAGATTTATGACTCTATTTAGGATTAAGTTTGGTCCATTGCTAGTGTTATGGTTAGGTTTAGTTATCGTTTTACTGGTATGGGTACTGGTTAGGGTTCTGTTTAGGGTTAGGGTCAGGTTTAGACCTAGGGTTTTTTTAGGGTCAGAATAAGAGTAAAGGTAAGGGTTTGGGTTTTGGTTAGGGTTGGAGCTAGAATGAGGACTAGGGTTAGGACTAGTAAAAGACTTAGGGTTTGGGGTAGGCTAAGGATTAGTTTTAGGACTAGAGTATCATTAGCATGAGGGTTTGATTTAAGGTAAGGGATAGTTTTAGAGGTAGGGTTAGGTTTTGTGTTAGGGTTAGGTTTAGGATTATGGTTAGGGTTAGGTTAGAATTAAACCTAGGGTTAGTGCTCTGATTGGGGCTAGAATTTGTGTTAGCTTAGGGCTATGGCTAATGTAAGAAGTAGGTTTCCAATTAGAGGTAGATTTATGGTTAGCATTAGAATGATGTTTAGAGCTAAGGTTAGTGTTAGTGTCTGAGTCAGAATCAGGTTTATTACTAGGGTTAGGGTTAGAGCTCAAATTCAACCTAGGTTTAGGGCTAGGTGTAGGGCTAGGTTTTCGTTTATGTTAAGGGTTAGGGTTATGGTCATGGCTCAGTTTTGTTTTAGGGCTAAGGAATGGTTAGGGCTAGTTTTCCAATTAGCATTAGGTTTAGGGCTAGTGTTAGGGTGAGGTTTACACTTAATGTTAGGGTTATATCCATGTTTAGGGCTAGGGTGAATGTTAGGGCTATGGTTGGGTCTAGGAATAGGACTATATTTTGGTTAACGGTAAGGGATAGGTTTAGAACTAGGGCTAGGTCTAGGGTGAAAATTAGACTTAGTCTTAGGGCTAGGGCTATGTTTAGGTTTAGGATTAGGCTAAATTAGGGCTAGGATTAGTGTTAGGGTTATTGTTAGGTTTAGGCCTAGGTTTAGGACTAGTGTTAGGGCTCATGTTAGGGTTAGGGTAAGGTATGATGTTACAGCTTGGTATAGGAATAGGTAAATAGATAAAGTTAGGGTTAAGGACTATGTTTAAGATTAGGATTAGAATTAAGGCTACGCTTAGAGTAGGATTAGAGCTAGGATTTGTGTTAGGTTTAGGTCTAGGGCTAATGACAGGTCTAGGGTTATGGTTAGGAATAGTTTTACAGTTAGGATTATGGTCTATTGTAAGTGTGAGGTTGAAGGTTGGGGTCAGGTTTACAGGTAGCATATTATTAGGTTAAGAGGCCAGGTAAGGGTATGGGTTAGGTTCACGTTTAGGGTTAGGACTCAAATAAGCATTAGGGTTAATGTTAGGGTTAGCTAATGGATATGGTTAGGTTTAGGATTCAGGTTTGGTTTAGAGTAATGGATTGTGTTTGGGTTAGTTATAGAGTTAGGGTCAGGACTAGGGTTAGAATTTGGTTAGGGTTATTGTTAGGCTATTGGATAGGATTAGAGATGCAGTTAGGGCTAGGGTTATGGTTAGGTTATGGCTATGATTATGATTAGGCCTTGGGTTAGAATTTGGTTAGGGTTATGGTTAGGGTAATGGATAGTGTTCGAGCTAGGGTTAGGGCTACGGTTATGGTTAAAATTAGGGCTATGGTTCAGGTGAGGTAATGGTTAGGTTAACGAATATGATTAGAATTGTGGTTAGGTCTAGGGTTATGGTTAGTTTAGGGCTATGATTAGGGTTAGGATTTGGGTTAGAATTTGATTAGGATTATTTTTAGGGTAATGGATAGGATTCGAGCTAGGGTGAGGACTAGGTTTATGGTTAAGATTAGGGCTATAGTTCAGTTAGGTTTTTGGTTAGGACAAGGTTTAGGTTCAGGGTTAGATTTAGATTAAATGTTAAGGCCCGAGTTAGGGTTAGTGTTAAAGCTAGGGTGAGGACTCAGATTACGGCTAGGTTTTGGTTTAGATTAGGGCTAGGGTATCTCTATGTCTAATGTAAGATCTAGATTTATGAACAGGGATAGTTTTAGGGTTAGTGTGAAGTCTAGGTCTAGTGTTAGGGTTAGGTTTAGGTTCAGGGTGATGAATAGAGATAGGGTTAGTGTTAGGTTCAGAGACATGATCAATGTTACCTTTAGGGGTAGGGATAACACTCGAATTAGGGATAGGGTTAAGGCTATGTGTAGGGTTAGGGTTTGTGTTAGGGTAAGAATTAGGGATAGGGCTAATTTCAGCTCTAGGGTTAGGTTTAGTGCTATGGCTCACTTTCGTTTTAGAGATAGAGCTAATGTTAGGGCTAGCTTTAGGACTAGCAATACTGTTATGGCTAGTGGTAGGGTGAGGTTTAGGCTTAGTTTTTTTTGTTTGTTTTTTTTTGTTAGATCTAGATTTAGGTTTAGTACTAGGATTAGGGTTAAGGTTAAGGCTAGTGTTAGGGTTACGGTAATGGATAGGGTTACAACTAGAATTAGGGCTAGGGTGAGAGGTAGAATTAGTCTTTGGGCTAAGGTTAGGAGTAGGTTTATGGTTAGCGCTAAATTAGGGCTAGGATTAGCACTAGGGTTAGTGTTAGGGTTAGGCCTAGTTTTAAGGCTAGAGTTAGGGTTAGTTTCATGGTAAGGGTCAGGGTTAGAGTTAGGGGGAAAATGGGGTTATAGCTAGATTTAGGGCTAGGGCGAGGATTATACTTAGGGTTAGGGCTAGGGTTAGGGTACAGTTTAGGATTAAGGCTAGGTTTAGGGCTAGGATGAGGGTTTGTGTTAGGGCTAGGGCTAGGATTAGGGTTTGGGCTAATGTCAGGTATAGCATTATGGTTAAATATAGTTTTATGTGTAGATTACGGCTAGGTCTAATGCAAGGTTTAGGTTTAGGGTAAAGGTAAGGTTAAGAGCTAGGTGTATTATTTGGGTGAGTTTCAGGGTTAGGGATTGGTTTAGATTAAGGTCTAGGGTTAAGGCTCGAATTAGCATTAGGTTTTGTGAAATGGATCAGGTTAGATTTATGGTTCAGGTTAGGTTTAGGGTTTTCAATAGCATTAGAGATAGTTATATGATTAGGTTTAGTCCTGTTGTTATTATTTGGTTTAGACTTATGTTTAAGGTAATGGATAGGATTACAGCTAGGGTTGGGCCTAGGTTTATGGTTTAAGATTAGGGCTAGAGTTAGAGTTAGGATTAGGGTTAGGCCAAGGTTAGGGTTAGGTTTAGGGTAAGAGTTAGGGTTTGAGTTAGGTTTAGGGCTAGGGAAGGGTTAGGGTTAGAGTAGTTCTAGTGTAAAGTTATGGTGAGGGCTATGGTTAGCATTAGGTTTAGGGTTATGGTTATGGTAATGGATAGAGTTAGAGCTAGGGTTTGGGCAATATTTACAGTTAAAATTAGGGTTAAATTTATAGTTAGGTATAGGGCTATTTTAAGGTTTAGTGTTAGGGTTAGGGCTAGGTTTAGAGGTAGGAATAGGTTTAGAGTTACTTTATTCAAAATTTTTTTGATAAAATCCAGGATTCATCCTTAACTAACCTTTCTCTGTTCCCCAGGTTTAGGCCTTTTGATTTTACTCTTTTGTATAAGGAACAGTTAATATTTTCATTTAACTACATTTTGACCTATACGAGTAAATGGAAATATACCTGTAAATCAAAGAATGTTTTTGCTAGCTGCTTGAAACTGCAAACACACCCTCAATTCTTTGTGTGGACACTGTGGTATATTCCTTGTGAGTTTAGGCATAAGCTGAAGCATGCAAAAACAACTTTATCTGACATCCCTTTAGGAGAAAGCAGGGAAATATGCATGCACTGAAATTCGTTCCATAATTATTTGGTCAAATTGGTTTGATAATGCGTAAGATTCATTATTTAGCATGCCCCACAAAGCTTTCCAAGTCTGGGACTTCTAGAATCAACGATTCTCTAATCAGGTTAGATTTAGTGTTAGGTTTAGGGTTAGGGCTAGTGTTAGATATAATGTTAGGGTGAGAGATAGTTTTGATCAAATTTCTTTGATACTTGTAAGGAGTCATCTTTTACCTAGCCTTAATATGCTCCCCAGGTTTGAGTCTTCTTGTTTCAATGATTTGTTATCAGGAACACTCTGTTTTTTAAGGTTTCACTTCATATTGACTTATATAGGTAAATGAAAATGGAGGTTGAAATCAAACCGGTTGGAGCTAGTTGCATAAAACTTCAGACACTGAATCTCTGTGGGAACTCTCTGGTTTGTTCCTTGTGAAAGTAGCCCTAAGATGAAGATGGCAAAAACAACTTTATCTGAGAGCCCTTGAGCAAAAAACAGAGAAATATGCATGAGCTGAAATACCACCTCAATTATTTGATACTGCATAAGATTCATCTGATAGCTTAGCCCACTAGGCTACCCAAGTTTGAGACTTCTAGGATAAACAGTTTTTAAAACAGATTAGGGTTTGTGTTAAGGTTAGTGTTTGGGCTAGTGTTAGAGCTAGTATTAGAGTTTAGAGTTAGTTTTGTTCAAATTTCTTTGATACTGGGCAGGATTCATTTTTCTCCTATTCTTACTATACTCCAAATGTTTGGTACTCCTAGGTTCAATGGTTCACTGTAATGAACACTTTGTATTTTAAAGTTTCAGTTCATTTTGTCCTATACAGATAAATGGAAATGGAGCTGGAAATCAAACAGTGTTGGTGCTAGCTGCTTGAATCTTCACACTCCATCAATTCTCTGTGGGCAATCTCTGGTTTGTTCTTGTGAAAGTAGGCCTAAGCTGAAGCATGTAAAAACAACTTTATCCATGATTCGTTTAGTAAATAACAGGGAAATATGCATGTACTCCATCAAATATTTGGTCAGATTTCTTTGATACTGTGCAGCATTTATTGCTTAGCTTGTCCCACTAAGCTGCCCAAGTTTGTAACTTGTATGGTCAAAAGTTCCATAAAAATGTTAGGATTAGGTTAGGGTTAGAGAAAGTGTTAGGGTTAAAGTTATTTTTTATTCAAAATTCTTTGATACTTGGCAGGATTTATCTTTTAGCTAGATTTACACTGTTCCACAAGCTTAGGCCTTCTCCATTCACAGTTGTGCTGTCAGGAACAGTTTGTATTTTGAGATTTTACTTCATTTTGACCTAAAAAAGTAAGTTAATGGAGCTGAAAATCAAACAGCATTTGTGCTGCTTGAAACTTCACACACTCAATGAAATCCCTGTAGGGACTCTGGTATGTTCCATGTGAAAGTAGGCCTAAGCTTAATCATTCAAAAACAACTATATCCGAGGGCCCTTTTGGAGAAACAGGGACATTTGCATGTACTGAAATACCTCCAATAATTATTTGGTCAGATTTGTTTGATGCTGCGAAGGATTCATCACTTAGCTGGATCCAAAAGGCTCCCAAGGGCGGGACTTCTAGGATAAATGCTTCCCTAATTAGGTTAGGGTAATGATTAGGTTTAGAGTTAGGACTAGGGCTAGGGTTAGAGATAATGATAGGGTGAGAGTTAGTTTTGTTCAAATTTCTTTGATACTTGTCAGTATTCATCTTTTATCTAGCCTTAGTATGCTCCCAAGTTTTAGGCCTTTTCTAATCAATGGTTTGTTATTATGAACACTTTGTATTTTAAGGTTTCACTTCATTTTGACCTATATGGGTAAATGAAAATGGAGGTGGAAATCAAACAGGCATCCCTTTTCCTAAAACTAACCCTAACATTAGCCCTAACCCTAGCCCTAAGTCTAAATTTACTCTGCCCTAGACCAATTCCTAGTTCTAGCCCTATGCCTGACCATAACCCAAATATTAGCCTTACCCTTAGTCTAGCCCTAGCCATAGCCCTAACCCTAGAATTAACCATAACTCTAAATTAGGGATAGGTCTAAGTTTACATATAGGGTAAGGGTTAGGTTTCAAGCTAGGTTTAGGACTAAGGCTATGATTAGGATTAGTGTTAGGGCTAGAGTTAGTGTTAGGGGTAGTCTTAGGGCTAGGTTTAGGCCTATGACTCACTCTAGGTTTTTTGTTAGGTTAAGGCATAAGGATAGGGCTATGGATAATGTAAGAGCTAGGGTTATGATTAGGGCTAGTTTTACGGTTAGGATTATGGCTAGGTCTAGTGTTAGGTTTATATTTTCAGTTAGGGTTAGATTTAGAGGTAGATTTACTGTTAAAGGCAGGGTCAGTGTTTGGGTTAGTGTTAGAATTAGGATTAGAGCCAGAATTAGGACTAGGTTTAGGTCTAGGGGTAGGGTTAGTGTTTGGGTTAGGTTAAGAGTTATTGTTAGAGCTAGGTTTTTGTTTATGTCTAGGTCTAGAGTTAAGGCTAGATTTACAATTAGTTTTAGGTCTAGAGTTAGTGTTACAGTTTGGTCTAGGGTTAGGTTCAGGTTTAGACCTAGGGTTAGTGTTAGGGTCAGAATAAGGTTCAGGGTTAGCATTATGGTTTGGGGTAGAGTTAGAGATAGAGTGAGGGCTATGGTTAGGACGATTAATGAGGTTAGGGTTCAGGTTAGGGTAATGGGTAGGTTTAGAGCTAGGTTTAGGGCTAGGTTTAAAGTTAAAATTAGGGCCATGGTTAGATTCAGAGTTAGGGATGGGTCTAAGTTTATTTGTATGGTAAGGATTAAGCTTTCAACTAGGTTTAGGACTAAGGCTAGTGTTAGGATTAGGGTTAGGGCTAGAGTTAGGGTTAGGGTTACACTTAGGGCTAGGTTTAAGCCTAGGATTCGCTCTACATTTTGTGTTAGATTAAGGTGTAAGGTTAGGATTATGTGTAATGTAAGAGCTAGGGTTATAATGAAGGCTTGTTGTAAGGTTAGGGTTAGAGCTAGGTCTAACTCTAAAACTAACCCTAGCCCTGATCCTAACCTTAATTCTAGCCTTAAACCTAGCTCTAAACCACCCATTACCCTAATGCCAATCCTAACCCTATTGATAAACCTAGCCTTAAATCTAACCCTAACCCTAACCAAAAAATCAATAAATCAATAAATAAAAATAAAAAATAACCCTAGATCTAGCCCTAAGATAACACTTGCCATAGCACTAACCCTAGCCCAAACCCTAACCTGTATCATAAACCTAATCATAATCATAGCCTTAACCTTAAACCTAAAACTAAATCTAACCCTATCCCTACACCTAAACCTATATCTAACTGTATCCATTACCCT
>NW_026007720.1:0-3957 GCF_001458135.2 Marmota marmota marmota
AATATATATATATATATATATATATATATATATATATATATATATATTTGCATATACCACATTGAATCTCAATAATGACTTAATCCATGAGAAATTAATAAAAAAAATAACTATAAGTATATGAAAGATTGATAGTGGCAGGAATCATGATGTGGGGAAAGGGAAGGAGAAGAAGAGGTACTAGTATAGCATGATATATTCCGTGTATGTATTGTTATATCAACATGGATTCTACTGTCATGTAGAACTAAAATATATTTATTTTTGTAGAAAAAAAGGGACACTGCCAAAGTATTCTCTATAGTGACTGTAATATTTTTTTTTAATTTTTTCAGTAATAAGTGAGTATTTCAGATCATTTCATTCTCTTCACAGTTTATCTTTGTCTAGGAATGTTAACTTCCTAAAACCACTTTTACAAAAGTATTTGAACCATTTGATATCCCAACCAGATTGTAGGGCAATTTCAGTTCCACAATATGCTTGCTGGCACTTCCTTTCATAATTTTAATCATTCTAATAAGTGTACAGTGCAATCTCACCATACTTTTATTTTGTATTCCTCTAAAGATGAATTATATCAAGCATTTCTTATGTTTTTGCCATCCATGTATCCTGACTTGTCCATTAAAAATGTAGCTGTTTGTTATATTATTGAATTTTGAGAAGTCTTAATACATTCTTCCTGAAAATCTTGAGCAGCTAGGTGACTAGAAAATATTCAGCACTAATCTGTTTCTTGCTTTTCAATGTATTTAATGGCATTGTTTTAAGAGTACCTCTTCATTTTGATAAGGTTGAAATTTTTTAAAAAAAATATTCCTTGTACAGATTGTGCTTTTGATGTCACACACATGAAATTTTTGTTTTAATAAATAATAAAAAAGGCCACTGTTCTCCCTGGCAGTTAAAATCACAACCTCTGGTAGAGAAGTCATATATATATATATATATTCTGCTTTGCTAGCAAAATAATAAATCTTCTTTTTCCTTTTTCTCTAAACTTTCTTCACATTATTGGAAATGCTTTAGGGAAAGAGACAAAGTTTTCAATATCAATAGCAACCATCCCTTAAAGATCCCTGAAGAATTCTGTGGCTCCAATTCAGGGGACCTTGTTACCCAGAACATCAGCTCAGCTTATGCTAGGGATGAAGCCATTACTGTCAATTTTCCAACCACAGTGATGAAGCTCAGTGATACAGGCAGAAAGGGAAGTGAGACAAAATCTGCCACCAGCTGAGATCACATGTTCCCTTCCTGCAGGAGTCACATAATCAGGAGAGGGCCTGATGCATGGACTGTAAGTTTCTAGTCTTACCCCTGACCTCACATTCTTGAGAAATGGGCAGTGGGGTGAGATCCTGGACCTATCAGGCTCAGCTGGAGCCTCTGCAACCTCAGCAATGATACCACTGATTACCAGTGAGAAGTCCTGCTTCTTCACCTGTTGAAGCATAAAATTAGAGAAGAACACTTAGGGTTTACTTTAAAAAGGAGTAATATATGATTCTCCCAGGGAGGAGAATGGGGCCATAGTTGGTGTCCTGGTATCCCAAGAAAAGAGAATGTACTGCCTTTTTTATATGTCCTAAGCTTCCTTTGTTTTATTGCTCTCTTCCCCTTATCTTTCTCCTTCCTGCATATGTGACTAGGCCCAGGAGATGCTCTAGTGGGATGGCCAGAAGGTGAAAAGCAGATGGACAAGGGAAAGTTCTGTAATGTTCATTATATAGATCTTTCACCTCTTTTGTTAAATTCAATCCCATGCATTTTTTGAGGGTATGGTAAATGGTAGTTTTCCACATTTCCATTTTCTGGGTATTTATCACTGATATACAGAAATGCCTTAGATTTATGGGTGTTGATTTTATATCCTGCTACTTTGCTGAATTCATTTACTGGTTCTAGAATTTTCCTGGTGAAAATTTAGGGTCTTCTTGGTATAGAATTATTTAATACAGAGCAATAGTAACAAAAACAGTATGGTATTGGCACCAAAACAGATTGGTAGACCAATGGTACAGAAAAGAGGACACAGACTAACCCACAAAACTACAATTATCTTACATTAGACAAAGGTGCCAAAAATATGCATTGGAGAAAAGATAGCATCTTCAACAAATGGTTCTGGTAAAACTGGAAATCCATATGCAACAAAATGAAATTAAAACCTTATCTCTCACCATGCACAAAACTCAACTCAAAATGGATCAAAGACTTAAGAATACAACCAGAGACCCTGTGTCTAACAGAATAAAAAGAAGGCCCTAATCTTTATCATGTGGGATTAGGCCCCAACATCTTTAATAAGACTCCTTTGGTGCAAGAATTAAAATCAAGAATCAATAAATGGGATGAATTCAAATTAAAAATATTCTTTTCAGAGAAACAATCTGTGAGGTGAATAGAGAGCCTACAGTTTGGGAGCAAGTCTTAACCCTTCACACATCAGATAGAACACTAATCTCTAGGGTATATAAAGAACTCAAAAACCTAAGCAACAAAAAAAAATAAACCAGTCAATAAATAGGCCAAGGACCTAAACAGACACTTCTCAGAAGAGGGCATACAATCAACCAAAAAATATATGAAAAAAAATATTCATCATCTCTAGCAATTAGATAAATGCAAATCAAAACTACTTTATTATCTCACTGCAGTCATAATGGCAGCTATTATGAAAACAAACATAAGTGTTGGTGAGGATGTGGGGAAAAGTGTACACTCATACACTGCTGGTGGGACTGAAAATTGGTGCAGCCAATATGGAAAGCAGTATGGAGATTTCTTGGAAAATTCTGAATGGAACCACCATTTAACCAGCTATTCCTCTCCTCAGTCTATACCCAAAAAACTTAAAAACAGCATACTGAAGGGACACAGCCACATCAATGTTTGTAGCAGCACAATTCACAATACCTAAACTGTGGAGCCAACCTAGATGCCCTTCAGTAGATGAGTGGATAAAAAAATGTGGCATATATACACAATGGAATATTACTCAGCAATAAAAGAGAATAAAATCATGGCATTTGCAGGTAAATTGATGTAGTTAGAGAAGATAATGCTAAGTGAAGTTAGACAATCCCAGAAAATCAAATGCCGAATATTGTATTTGATATAAGAGGCTGATTCATAGTGAGATCCATAGAGACAGCATGGGAGGAATATATGAATGCTGGATAGGGCAGAGGTGTGGGAGTGAAAGAGAGGGAACATGGGTTAGAAATGATGGTGAAATGTGATGATCATTATTATCCAAAGTACATGTGTGAAAACACAAACTGGTGAATATAGTTTGTATACAACCAGAGATATGAAAAATTGTGCTCTATATGTGTAATAAGAATTGTAATGCATTCCACTGTCATATATTAATTAAAAAAATCTTTTACAACTCTCTGTAGGGAGGGACAATCCCTAGGACAGGTTACCTTAGCAACAGTCTACTGACTGCCTCTTTTAATTCTGGCTTCAGCGGGACAGTTTGGATGATATGTACTGCCAGCCCCCTAAGACTGCAGCAGCTCTGTCAAACAGGCACAAGTAAGACTGAATTACTAAGGGAGAATGACCCTCAGGCAGTACCTCAGATCTCAGAAGAGGAATATAAATGGAAGATATCAGTAAGTACTGGACTGTGCATTTGAGTGTGTTCTTGCCATTCTTTTAAGGAAGGAAGGAATTAGTTAGAATTCAGTAATATCTGTGGTATAAGAGCAAAGGGGCAGAAGTCATGGTGAAAAGAATCTTGATCTTTAATTGAATTTTTTTATTGGTTGTTCAAAACATTACAAAACTCTTGACATATCATATTTCATACATTAGATTCAAGTGGGTTATGAACTCCCATTTTTACCCCAAATACAGATTGCAGAATCACATCGGTTACACATCCACATTTTTACATAATGCCATATTAGTAACTGTTGTATTTTACTACCTTTCCTATCC
>NW_026007721.1:0-3957 GCF_001458135.2 Marmota marmota marmota
GGAAGGGGGGAAGGAAAGGAAAGGAAAGGAAAGGAAAGAGGGAAGGGAAGGGAAGGAAAGGAAAGGAAAAAAAAAAACAACTAGTAACAGCTACTCAGGAGCTTGAGGCAGGAGGATCCCAAGTTCAAGGCCGGCCTCAGCAACTTAGTGAGACCCTGTCTCAAAATAAAAATAAGGCCAGCTGATGCTGGGGTTGTGGCTCAGCAGTAGAACACCACCTAGCACATGCAAGGTCCTAGGTTCAATCCTCAGCACTACTTAAAAATAAATAAATAAAATATAGGTATTATGTCCAACTACAACTAAAATATATATATATATATAAAGGCCAGCTGGCAGTGCATGCCTGTAATCCCAGCAATTTGTGAGGCTGAGGCAGGAGGCTCTTGAATTCAAAGCCAGCTTTAGCAATTTAGTTAGGTCCTAAGCAACTCAGGGAGACCCTGTCTCTAAATAAAATATAAAAAGGGCTGAAGATGTGACTCAGTGGTTAAGCACCCCTGGGTTCAATCCTTGGTACAAAACTAATAATAAATAAATAAATAATAAAATGGGCTAGCAATGTAGTTAAGTGGTAGGGTGTTTGCCCAGCATGCCCAAGGGCGTTTGCCTGGCATGTGTGAGGTCCTGGGTTTAATCCCCAATACTGCAAAAATCAAAAACAAACAAAAAATAGTATAAAGTTTTGCAGTTTGATTATGGTTAAGAATTAATGAATGATAGAGCTCATTGATTAAAAGAATAGAAAGTCACTAAATAAATAACCTAACATTATATCTCAAAGCCCTAGAAAAAGAAGAACAGGGCTGGGGCTGAGGTTCAGTGGGAGAGCTCTCACCTTGCACATATGAGGCTGTGGGTTCAATCCTCAGCACCACATATAAATAAATAAATAAATAAATAAATAAATAACAAAGGTATTCTGTACAATTACGACTAAAAAATAAATATTTTTTTTTAAAAAAGAACAAATCAACACCAAAAGCAGTTTGCGACTGGAAATAATTAAAATCAGAGCTGACATCAATGAAACTAAAACAAAAAAAATTTTTTTTAAATCAACAAAAGAAAAAAAAGTTTCTTTAAAAAATAAAATCCATAAACTCTTAGCCAAACTAATAAAGAAAAAGAGAAAATTCAAATTTCTAAAATTCATAATGAAAAAAGGAAATACCACAACAGACAATAAATACTGAAATACAGATGATAATCAGAAAGTATTTTAAAAAAATATACTGTAATAAAATAGAAAATATTGAAGACATCAACAAATTCTAGAGCCATATGACCTATCCAGATTGAACCAGGAAGGCACAGAAAATTTAAACAGATCAAAATTATAAGCAGTAAAATTGAAGATGCCATCAAAAGCTTACCAAACAAGAAAAGTCCAGAACCAGATAGAGTCTCAAGAGTTCTATCAGATCTTCAAAGAAGAACTAACACAAATCCTTCTCAAATTATTCTGTGAAATATAAAAGGAGGGAACCCTTCCAAACTTATTCTAGTATCTCCCTGACACCAAAACCTGACAAAGACACATCAAGGAAAGAAAACTTCAGACCAAAATTCCTGATGAACATAAATGCAAAAATTCTTAATAAAATGCTGGCAAATTGCATACAAGAACATATTAAAAAGATAGTGCACCATGATCAAGTGGGGTTCATCCTAGGGTTGCAAGCTTGGTTCAACATATGGAAATCAATGAACATAATTCATCACATCAATAGACTTAAAGACAAGAATCACATGATTATTTCAATAGATGCAGAAAAAGCATTTGACAAAATACAGAATACATTCATGTTCAAAATACTAGAAAAACTAGGGATAGTAGGAACATACCTCAACATAGTAAAAGCTACATATATTAAACCCAAGGCCAATATCATTCTAAATGGAGAAAAATTGAGAGCATTCCCTCTCAAAACTGGGAGAAGACAAGGATGCCCTCTTTCCTATTCAACATAGTCCTTGACACTCTAGCCAGAGCAATTAGGCAGAAGAAAGAAATTAAAGGGATACAATTAGGAAAAGATGAACTCAAAACTATCCCTATTTGCTGACAACATGATTCTATACTTAGAAGACCCAGAAAACTTTTAGAACTCATAAATTCAGCAAATTAGCAGGATATAAAATTAACACTCATAAATCAATTGCATTCCTATTTATCAGTGATGAATCAACTGAAAGAGAAATTAGGAAAACTATTTCATTCACAATAGCCTCAAAAAATGAAAAAAATAAATAAAATAGGGCTGGGGATATAGTTCAGTTGGTAGATTGTTGCCTTGCATGCACAAGGCCTGGATTTGATCCCCAGCACCAAAACAAATAAAATAAAATACTTGGGAATTGATCTAACAAAAGAGGTAAAAGACTTCTACAATGAGAACTACAAAACACTAAAAAAAGAAATTGAAGAAGACCTTAGAAAATGGAAAGATCTCCCATGTTTTTGGATAGGCAGAATTAATATTGTCAAAATGCCCATTCTACCAAAAGTGTTACACAGGTTTAATGCAATTCCTATTAAAAGTTCAATGACGTTCTTCATAAAAATAGAAAAAGCAGTCATGAAATTCATTTGGAAATATAAGAGGCTCTTTAGTGAGAAAAATGAAGCAGGAGGCATCACCATATCAGACCTTAAATTATACTACAGAGCTATAGTGACAAAAACGGCATGGTATTGGCACCCAAGCAGACATGAAGACCAATGGTACAAGATGGAGAACACAGAGACAAACCCACTGAAATATAGTTATCTCATACTAGACAAAGACACCATAAACATACATTGGAGAAAAGATAGCCTCTTCAACAAATGGTGTGAGGAAAACTGGAAATCCATATGTACTAGAAAGAAATTAAACCCCTATCTTTCACCCTGCACAATACTCAAAGTGGGTCAAGGACCTAGGCATTAGACCTGAGAATCCTGTGCCTAAGCCCAAATCTCCATCATTTGGCTTAGGAACTGAATTTCTTGACAATACTCCTAAAGCACAAGAAGTAAAATCAAGAATCAATAAATGGGGGATGGGATTGTGGCTCAGCGGTAGAGCGCTCACCCAGCACAGGCGGGACCCAGGTTCGATCCTCAGCACCCCTCAGCACCACATAAAAAAAAATAAAGGCATTGTGTTGTGTCCATCTACACCTAAAAAATAAATATTAAAAAAAAAAGAATCAATAAATGGAAAAAAAGACTAAAGGAAATCTTTGAATTTTAAAAAAAGAATCAATAAATGGGCTGGGCACAGTGGCGCATGCCTGTGATTCCAGGGGTTTGGAAGCCTGAGGCAGGAGAATCATGAGACCCTATCTCTAAATAAAATACAAACTAGGGCTGAGGATATGGCTGAGTGGTTGAGTGCCCCTGAGTTCAATCCCCAGTACCCCCCCCAAAAAAAAAAGAATCAATAAATGGAATGGTATCAAACTAAAAGCCTTCTTCACAGCAAAGAAAACAACCAAGAGTGTGAAGAGAAGGGCTGGGGTAGTAACTCAGTGGTAGAACAGTCACCTAGAATGTGTGAGGCACTGGTTTTGATCCTCAGCACCACATAAAAAATGAATAAAATAAAGGTATTGTGTTCATCTACAACTAAAAAATAAATTCTTTTTTTTTTTAATTTTTATTGTTGGTTGTTCAAAACATTACATAGTTCTTGACAAATCATATTTCACACTTTGATTCAAGTGGGTTATGAACTCCCATTTTTACCCCGTATACAGATTTCAGCATCACATTGGTTACACATCCACTGTTTTACATATTGCTATACTAGTGTCTGTTGTATTCTGCTGCCTTTCCTATCCTCTACTATCCCCCATCCCCTCCCCTCCCATCTTCTCTCTCTACCCCATCTACTGTAATTCATTTCTCCCCCTTGTTTTTTTTCCCCCTTTCCCCTCACTTCCTCTTGTATGTAATTTTGTATAACC
>NW_026007722.1:0-3957 GCF_001458135.2 Marmota marmota marmota
TATATATATATATATATATATATACTAGAAAAGAAAGAATTGTACTATTTTAGTCAACTTTTCTGTCATAGGACCAAAAGACCTAACAAAATAACTTATTTATTGTTTCAGAGGTTCAGACTATAGTCAGTGAACTCCATAGCTCTGGGCCCAAGGTGAGACAGAATATCATGGCAGAAGGGCATGGCTGAAGAAAGCAGCTTAGGAAATGGTACCAGGAAGCAGAGAGCAAACTCTGCTCTTCAGGGACACAATATAAACCCCAAAGCCACACCCCAGTGACTTACCTCTTCCAGTCAATGGTTATGCTTATGGTTACTGCCCAGTTACAGTCCTCATAATCATTTCACCTCTGAAAATTCTTGCATTATCTCACACATGAGCTTTTGGGGGACAACTCCTATCTAAACCATAATACGTACTTCACTAATATATTGCAGATAATTCTTTCGTGTAATATTATTCTCCCATAGGAGAGGACATGAGCATGATTGTTTGGTATACTTCAGGTGTTAGTCTATTATAAAACCTAGGGGAAAGATGCAAACATTCAATAGAAACCTAGCATATGCAAGGTATGATTTTAGTACAACATAATTTTTGTCCTAATTTTTAAGACAAAAAAAGTAGCATGTGTGGAGCAGAAACATGCCAGACAATATTTTAGTACACTATCACTATGTGGATGGAGAAAAGTATGTTTGGAGAATTTATTATATGCCAAGTTCTATTCTAGTACAGATTCATCCACACACACATAAATAATTGTGAAGCACCTTGTACACTTCAGACATTGATCTACTTCAACTTCACTAACACATGAGGTAAGGAAACAGGGATGCATTGAGCTCCAGGTATGTGCCGGGCACACATCTCTAACATCACTCACACATGATGGGAAGAAGCATCCTTGCATTAGCACCTAAAATATAACTGAAACTATTCAACTACAGCACATCCACATAAAGAGGAAGAAAAAAACCCTGCATGGAGCACTTTATATAGGTAAAACTATATGATAGGATAATTTTGCTCACATATAGGGAAATTAAATAAACATGTATCAAGGGGTTAGTATACCCCAGACAGTTCTAAGTTTATTTTTACTTATGTCTCAGCAAAGGACTGAGATTTGGTTTTGGACACATAATACCTATATTAATTATATTAATACAATATAATATTGTAATACAAATTTACTCTCACAAAGTTGGAAGAAAATAAGAATACATTGAACTTCTTTATGTGTAGTACTATTTCCACCGTAACACTACTGACAAAAATTGAGCATATATTGAGTATGTTATTTATTCTGGGTACTATTCTAGTATAACAGTACTCATACAGACAGAAAAAAAAATAAGTATAAGTTATACACTTGGTATATATCAAGTCCTGGTCTAAAACAACATTACTCATCCATAGATGAAAGAAGATTTGAGCAATGTGTTTAGGCCAGGCCCTATTCTAATGCAACATTACTTTGAGATAAAGAAATAAAAAAGCATTCCTAGATCACCCACTGTGTTGGGCATTAATCACTTACAGGGGTAAAATAAGCTAGTACTCAGTGTCTACATTAGGTACTAGATCTGCATTATTCATGTATGCAGGAATATAGGACTATATTAAATGCCTAGTATATGCCACAGACAATTTTAATACAACCTCATACACACAAGAAGAAATCTAAACAAGCATGAATTTAACTCAATCTATGCCATTTACCAACCTTATATAACTTTACTCAAATAGTGAAAAGAAACAAACATATATTGAGACTTAAAACATGAATTTGGGCTAGAGATATAGTTCAGTTGGTAGAGTGCTTGCCTTGTGCAAGAAAGACCCTGGGTTCAATCCCCAGCACCATAAAAAAAAATGTGAATTTAATCACACATATGAGAAGGAAATGAGCATGTATGGAGTATCTGGTGTCTTTCAGGCATAATTCTATGATAAACTTTAATGCATTTATTTAGACAGAAGCAACTCAAATTGAGTTCCAGGTGGTAAGTGACCTTCTTAACTACTTGTTGATTCTGACAATCCTCCCATAATGCCTTCAAGCCAGGAGGGGGAGTTCAGACTCCCCAGCTGGTCTCCATTGATCTTGTAGGGTGGGGGATCCATAGTAGCATTTGTAGGGATGAAGTTCTAGTTTCCTGCTTGACCTTCTCTGTCTTCATTCTGGTGGCAATGTTTGATCGCCTCATTGCAGAATCATTAGAGATGAAATCTAGGCTCGCCATTCCACCTAGTGTGAGATGGGGTGGGATCACACTTTTTCTGTTTTATTTGGTTGAAGTAGAATAGTTATCGTCCCCAAATTTCTGTCTTGCTACACTGCCTCTTTCCTAGTCATTGGCTAGGCAACCTGCTTTTGTTGGGGTTTTGTTTGTTGCTTTTGTGGGAGCAGGGGGGTGTTGGTTAGTATTACTGAGTTGTTGGCTTCTTTAACTCTATGCCTGGGTTAAAGAGAAATGAAAAAACAAACAAACTAGTACCTTATTCTAATTAGAACCCCATTCATAAAGATATGCACAATGGTGGGATTCACTATGGTGTGTTCTTATATGTACATAGAAAAATTTTTTCAGATTTATTACACATTCTTTCCTTTTCCTATCACCCTCCCCTCCCTTTGTTCCCCTTTGTCTAATCTACTCAATATGTATTTTCCCCTCCCTGCTTATAGTGTTTAGCTTCCACTTACCAGCAACAACATTTACCTTTGGCTTTTTGAGATGGGCTTGTTTCACTCATCTTGATAGGCTCCAGAACCATCCATTTACTTGCAAATGCCATAAGAATAGGGTCCTAATTAGAATAAGATATAGCCCATGCTTGTACAACTATGTCAAAATGAATTCTACTGTCATGTAAAGCTAAAATAACCAATAAAATTAAATAAAAAAGAATACCACCAACTACTCAAAACAAGTTGTATTGACATAAATGAGATTACCCATTAGGATGGAGACGAATTTTACTATCATAAATATGCTTTTTTTGTTATTTTTTTAAAAGAGAAAAAAAGGCCCAGCTAGCTAATTAAACCTATTTATGCATTACTTAACTCACAAAGAAAATAAATACTGATTTGCTTCCTGAATTATTCTAGATTGGGGTGACCACTTGCAGTCCACATGCCAAATCCAAATTTAACCACAAACTGTTTTTTTAAGGCTTATATCTAAGGATCATTTAAAAATTTTTAAAGACAATGATTAAGATGAATAAAAAGGGATAGAGACCCTACATAGCTATCCAATCCTAAAATATTGGCTCTCTGGCCTTTTATTAAAAAAAAGTTTCCCAAATGCTGGAATAATGTATTGACTTTGGGGCAGACTCTAGGAATGGAGGAATAATAGTCTTTACATGAAGTCAGAAAAATAGGGTGAAATGTAAGGTCATTCCTCTTACAGTGAAAATACCATATAACCAAACACCACTAAAGCAAAGAGTCATGGAAAAGTGAAAATATTTTGGAAAAGTGGGTGCAGTTAAAAACAACCAAAAAAGAAAAACTAGTACCTTGTTGCCATGCAATTACTTGGATCCTAAAGTTTCTAGCCAGTCTCACTTCTCTCCATTTTTGATCCTTCTTGATTTTGAGCCTTGAGTTTTCTTTAGCTAAAATTTCCAAGATAGTTGTGTTGGTAAAGATGGCACCAGGAGCACTTCTCTTGCGGGAGCGCAGGTCCATGACTGAAAGGTGTGCAAACCATCACCTACCTCCAATCCCTGTGAATAGCTTGAACTTTGAATGGTGCACTTCCAATCCCTGAAGTGGCGCGAACTCCTGGCCAATAAAGAAGTAACAGCCCACTTGCCCTGCTCCTCCTCATCCCATGTTGAGCCCATAAATATCAACAGCCTGTTAGAAAGCTCTCTCTCTCCCCTCTCCCCTCTCCCCTCTCCCTTCTCTCTCCTCTCCTCTCCTCTCCTCTC
>NW_026007723.1:0-3957 GCF_001458135.2 Marmota marmota marmota
GGGCTCAAATTAGCATTAAGGTTAGATTTAGGGTTAGGTTAATGGATAGGTTTAGGTTTAGGATTCAGGTTAAGATTAGGGTTATTGATAGGGTCAGGGTTAGTGATAAGGTTAGGGTTAGGCCTAGGGTTATTATTTGAGTTAGGGTTATTTTTAGGGTAATGAATAGCATTAGAGCTAGGGTTAGGCCTAGGGTTTTGGATAGGATTAGGGCTAGAGTTAGGGTTAGGGTTAGGGATAGGGCTAGGGTTAGGTTTAGGGTACAGGATAGTTTTGAGCTAGGGTTAGTGCTAGGGTGAGGGTTAGGTTTAGGATTATGTCTAGGATTAGATTTACAGTTAAGGTTAGGGTTAATATTAGGGTTAGGGCTAAGGTTATATTTAGAGTTAGGTTAATGGATAGGGTTAGATGTCAGGTTAGGGTTAGGGGTAGTTTTAGGTTTAAGTTTAGTGTTAGGGTTAGGATTAAGATTATCATTAGAGTTAGGGTAATGTATAGGGTTAGATGTCAGGTTAGGGTTAAGGGTAGTTTTATGTTTAGGGTTAGTGTTAGGGTTAGGGCTAAGATTATCATTAGAGTTAGGGTAATGTATAGGGTTAGATGTCAGGTTAGGGTTAAGGGTAGTTTTAGGTTTAGGGTTAGTGTTAGGGTTTGGGCTAGGGTTAGTGTTAGAGTAAGGGTTAGGGTTTTATCTACGGTTAAGGCTACAATGAGCATTAGGTTTAGGGTTAGGTCTAGGATTAGGTTTACATTTAGGATTAGAGCTAGGGTTATCATTAGGGTTAAGGTTTGTTTTAATGTAATGGATAATTTTAGAGATAGTATTAGGGCTAGTGTTCACATTATGATTAGGGCTAGGATAAGGATTAGGTTTAGGGATAGGGCTAAGTTTATGTTTAGGGTTTTATCTAGGGTTAGGTCTAACGTGAGGATTAGGGTGAGTGTGAGGGTTAGGCTTAGGGTAAGGGATAAGGTTAGGTTAGGTTTAGGGTTATGCTTTGGGCTAGATTTAGGACTAGGATTAGGACTAGGTTTTGTGTTAGGTTTAGAGCTAGTTTTAGTGCTATGGTAATGTAAGTGTTATGTTTACAGTTATGGCTAGGTCTAGTGTTAGGTTTAGGTTTTGGTTAGGGTCAGTTTTATACCTATGTTTAGTGTTAGTGTAAGGGTCTATGTTTGGATTAGGGTTAGAGTTAGGGCTAGAGCCAGAATTAGGATTGGTTAGGTCTAGAGGTAAGTTTAGTGTTTGGCTTAGGTTAAGGGTTATCATTAGAGCTAGGGCTAGGTTTTTGTTTAGGTCTTGGTTAATGATATGGCTATATTTAGGATTAGGTGTAATCTAGGGCTAGTATTAGGGTTAGGTTTAGATATATGGTTATGGGTAGGGCTAGTGTTAGCATTTAGTTTAGGTTTAGGTTCAGAATAAGGGTCAGGGTTAGGGTTAGGATTTGGGTTATTGTTATAAAAAGAATGAGGGCTGTGGTTAGGACTAGTAATAGGGTTAGGTTTTGGGTTAGACAAAGGATTAGTTTTAGGACTAGGGTTAGCATTAGAGTTGGGGTCTCGCTAGGGCAAAGGATAAGGTTAGAGCTAGGTTTAGAGCTAGGGTTGGGGTTAGGGTTAAGGCTAGTGTTAGGGTTAGGGTTAGGATGAAAGATAGGGTTAGGTCTCAGATTTGGGATAGGTTTTGGTTAGTATTAGGTTTAAGGTTACAACTAATGTATGATCTAGAGTTATTGTTAGAACTAGTTTTAGAATTAGGGTTAGGACTAGGTCTAGTGTTAGGGTAAGGTTTTGTTTTAACGTGATGTTTAGAGGTAGGGTTAGTGTTAATGTCAGAGACAGGTTCAGGGGTAGTTTTAGGGTTAAGATTAGGACTCAAATTAGGGCTAGGCTTAGAGCTATATGTATGGTTAGGTTTTGGTTTAGTTAAAAGTTTAGGGTTAGTGTTATGGCTCAGTTTTGTTTTATTGCTAAGTCTATGATTAGGGCTAGTTTTATGATTAGCATTAGGGTTAGGGCTAGTGTTACAGTTAGGTTAGGTGTAGAATTAGGGTTAGATTTAGAGTTAGGTTTAGATCTAGGGTTAGGTCAAGATGTAAGGTTAGGGCTAGGGTTATTCTAGGCTATGGATACAAATAAGGTCTCGGTAAGTGATAAGGTTAGAATTAGGGCTAGGGCTTGGGCGAGAGTTATAGTTAGTCTTAAGAGTAGGGTTAGGGTTAGGTTTTGGATTAGGGCTAGGGTTAGTGTTAGGATTAGTCCTAGGGTTAAGGTTAGGGCTAGGGTTAGTGTTAGGTTTAGGATTTGGGTTAGGTTTAGGGTAAGCGATGGGGTTATAACTAGGTTTAGGGCTAGGCAAAGGGTTAGAATTAGGGTTAGGGTTATAATTAAGGCTAGGTTTTGCCTAGGATGAGAGCTGGAGTTTGTGTTAGGATAAGGGCTAGGATAAGGGCTAGGGTTAGGATAAGGGCTAGGGCTAATGTCATGTCTAGCATTACAGTTAGGGATAGTTTTCAGGTTATGTTTATGGTTAGGTCTAGTGTAAGGGTTAGATTTAGGATAAGGTAAAGTTTACAGCTATGTGTATTATTAGGGTCAGTGTACGGCTTAAGGTTTGCTTTAGGTTAAGGTTTAGTTTTAGGACTCGAATTAGCATTAGGGTTAGAGTTAGGGTTAGGGTAAAGAATAGGCTTAGGATTAGGGTTCAGGTTAGTTTTAGGGTAATAGATAGGTTTAGTGATTGTGATAGGGTTAGGGTTAAGCCTAGGGTTAGCATTAGGGTTAAGATTTTGGTTAGGGTAATAGAATTAGAGCTAGGTTTAGGGCTAGGTTTATGGTTAGGTTTATGCCTAGGGTTACGGTAGTGGATATAATTAGATCTATGGTTAGGGCTATGGTTAAGGTTAGGATTAGGGCTAGTGTTAGGTTAGGGTTTGAGATAGGGCTAGGGATATGCTAAAGGAAAGGTTAGGCTTTGAGCTAGGGTTAGGTCTAAAGTGAAGTTTAGGGTTAGGGTTAGGGCTAGGGTTAGTTTTAGGGTTACATTTAGGGCTATGTTCAGGCCTAGGATTAGGGCTAGGTTTTGTGTTAGTTTAGGTCTAGGGTTAGTGTCATGGGTAATGTAAGAGCTAGGGTTATGATTAGGGCTAGTTTTAGGGTTAGGGTTTTGGCTAGGTCTAGTGTTAGGATTAGGTTTTGGATTAGAGTGAGCTTTGTAGCTAGGATTATTTTAGGGTCAGGGCCAGTGTTCAGGTTAGAGTTAGTGTTTGGGTTAGTGCCAGAATTAGGACTAGGGTTAGGTCTTGGTTTTGGTTAGTGTTTGGGTTAGGTTAAGGGTTATTGTTAGGGCTAGGGCTAGGTTGTTGTTTAGGTCTAGGGCTAGAGATATGGCTAGATTTAGGATTAGGTTTAAGTCTAGGACTAGTGTTAGGTTTAGGTTTAGGTATAGGATTACCAGTAGGGCTAATATTGGGGTTCGGTTTCAGGTTAGGGTCAAGTTTAGACCTACGGTTAGTGTTAGGGTCAGAATAAGTGTCAGGGTTAGGGTTTGTGTTTGGGTTAGGGTTAGAGGTAGAACGAAGGTTAGGGTTAGGACTACTAATATGGTTAGGGTTTGGGTTAGGCTATGGTTTAGGGTTAGGACTAGGGTTAGCATTAGGTTTAGGGTTTAGCTTAAGGTAATGGATAGGGTAAGAGCAAGGGTTAGAGCTAGGGTTAGGGTATGATTTAGGGCTAGTTTTAGGGTTAGGGTTAAAACTAGAGTTTGCATTCAGATTAGGGCCAGGTTTTGGGTTAGGTTGGGGCTAGTGTTAGGCCTACAACTAATGTATGAACCAAGGTTATGATTAGGGCTACTTTTTGGGTAAGTCTACGGCTAGGTCAAGTGTTAGGTTTAGGGTTATTGTTAGCATGATGTTTAGAGCTAGAGTTAGTTTTAGGGTCAGGGTCAGTGTT
>NW_026007724.1:0-3956 GCF_001458135.2 Marmota marmota marmota
ACTATATATGTATTTCCAATTTTCCCAGCACTATTTGTTAAAAAGGATATCTTTTCAATTTATGTTTTTGGTGCCTTTGTCTAGTATGAGATAACTGTATCTATGTGGGTTTGTCTCTGTGTCTTTTATTCTGTACCATTGATCTACTAGTCTATTTTGGTGCCAATACCATGCCTTTGTTGTTACTATAGCTTCATAGTATAGATTAAGATCTGGTAGGTGATGCCTCCTAATTCACTCTTGTTGCTAAGAATTGCTTTGGCTATTCTGGGTCTCTTATTTTTCCAAATGAATTTTATGATTGCTTTTTCTATTTTTATAAAGGGTGACCTTGGGAATTTAATTGGAATTTCATTGAATCTGTATCCGCACATGGGGAAGTATGGCCATTTTGACAATATTAATTTTGCCTATCCAAGAGCATGGGAGATCTTTCATTCTTCTATGGTCTTCTTCAATTTCTTTCTTTAGTGTTCTGTGGTTTTCATTGTAGAGGTCTTTCACCTCTTTTGTTAAGTTGATTCCCAATTTTTTTAAGGTTATTGGGAATTGGATATTTTTTCTGATTTCCCTTTCAGAGGATTAATCACTGATGTAACAAAATGCATTTGATTTTGGGGTATTGATTTTATATCCTTTCACTTTGCTGAATTCATTTATTAATTCCAGAAGTTTTCTGGTGGAGGTTTTTTGGATCCTCTAAGTATAGAACCATGTCATAATGATACTTTGAGTTCTTTTTTACCTATTTGTATCCCTTTAATTTCTTTCTTCTTTCTAATTGCTCTGGCTAGTCCCAGAGTTTTAAGGACTATGTTGAATAGAATTGGTGCAAGAGGGTATCCCTGTCTTGTTCTGGTTTTTAGAGAGAATGCTTCCAATTTTTCTCCATTTAGAATGATGTTGGCCTTGAGTTTAGATAGCTTTTACAATGTTAAGATGTACTCTGACTATACCTAGTTTTTATAGTGTTTTGAACATGGTAGGGTGCTGTGTTTTTTCAAATGTTTTCTCTGCATCAATTGATATAATCATATGATTCTTATCTTTAATTCTATTGATGTGATGAATTACATTTATTGATTTCAGTATTTTGAATCATCCTTACATCCCTGGAATGAACCACACTTGATCACAGTTCATTATTTTTTAAAATATGTTTTTGTATGCAATTTCTCAGAATTTTATTGAGAATTTGCATCAATGTTTATCAGGGATATTAGTCTGAAATTTTTTTTCATTGATGTGTTTCTGTTTTGTTATCAGGATGATACTAGCTTCATAGAATAAGTTTGGAGTGGTTCCTTCCTTTTCTATTTCATGAAAAGCTTCTTTTCAGCAAAAGTATTGGTATTAATACTTTCTTTTCAGCAAAGGTATTGATATTAATTCTTCTTTGTAGGTCTTGTAGAACTCATATGTGAACACATATAGGTCCGGGGATTTTCTTGGTTGGTAAGCTTTTTATGGTGTCTTCTATTTCCTTGCTTGAAATTGGTCTGTTTAAATTGTGTATGCCCTCTTGACTCAGTTTGAGTTGATGATAATGCCTCTAGAAAGTTGCTGGTGTCTTCAAGGTTTTCTATTTTACTGGAGTATAAATTTTCAAAATAATTTCTAATTATCTTCATATTCCAATAGTGTCTGTTGTAATACTTTCTTTTTCATCGTGAATTTTAGTAATATGAGTTTTCTCTCTTTCTTTTCATTAGATTGTTTTAGTTTTGTCAATTTTGTTTTCAAAAAATACACAACTTTTCATTTTGTCAATTTTTTAATTGTTTTTTTTTTTCAATTTCATTGATTACTGCCCAGATTTTAATTATTTCCTGTCTAGTACTACTTTGGGTGTTTGTTCTATTTTCTAGAACTTTGTGATATAATATCAGGTCATTTATTGTTGACTTTTTATTCTTTTAAGGAATAAGCTTAATGCAATGAACTTTCTTCTTAGCACTGCCTTCATAGTGTCTCAGAGATTTTGTAAGTTGTATCAGAGTACTCATTTACTTCAAATAATTTTTTTATCTATTTCTTGATGTTTTCTGTTATCCATGCATCATTCGATAGCATATTGTTTAGTCTCCAGGTGTTGGAGTAGCTTCTTTTTTTATTTTACCATTAATTTCTAATTTCATTCCATTATGGTCAGATAGAATGCAGGATAGAATCTCTATTGTTTTGTATTTGCTGACTTGCTTTGTGGCATAAAATATGATCTATTTTGAAGAAGGATCAACGTGCTGCTGAGAAAAAGTATATTCGCTCATTGATGGATGGAATATTCAAAAATGTCTGATAAGTCCAAAGTATTAATTGTTTTACTGAGTTCTTTAGCTTCTTTGTTTAGTTTTTGTTTGGAAGACCTATCCAGTGGTCAGAGAGGTGTATTAAAATCACCCAGTATTATTGTGTTGTGGCCTATTTGATTCTTGTAGTTGAGAAGGATTTGTTTGATATACATAGATGTCCCATCCTTTGGGGCATAGATATTTATCATTTTTATGTCTTGTTGATATATGAATCCCTTAAGGAGTATAAAATGCCCTTGATGGTCCCTTTTCACTAGCTTTGGTTTGAAGTCTGCTTTATCTGATATGAGGATGGAAACTCCTGCTTGTTTACACAGTCCATGTGAGTGGTACATTTTTTCCCACCCTTTCACCTTCAGTCTGTGGATGTCTTTTCCTGTGAGATAAGTCTCTTGAAGGCAGCATATTGTTGGGTCTTTTTAAAATCCAATCTGTCAATCTATGTCTTTTAATTGATGAGTTTAGGCCATTCACATTCAGGGTTATTATTGAAATATGATGTGTATTCATGGACATTGTGGTTTATTTTTGTTATTTAATTTGACTTAGTTTCTCCTTTGATTGGCCTTTCCATTAATGTACTTTCTCTCTTTGCTGATTTTCATTAATGTTTTTTATTTCCTCCTCCTGGAATATTTTGCTGAGACTGCTCTGTGGTGTAGGCTTTCTCACTGTAAGTTTTTAAACTTTTTTTGTTTATCATGAGAGATTTTTATTTCATCATCAATTCTGAAGCTTAATTTTTCTGGACATAAGATTATTGGTTGGCATTCTTTTTCTTTCAGAGTTTGGTATATTTTGTTCTAGGATCTCCTGGCTTTGAGGATTTGGGTTGAAAAATCTGCTGAGATACAAATTGATCTCCCCCTATATGTGATCTGATTTCTCTCTTGCAGCCTTTAAGATTCTGTCCTTATTCTGTATGATAGGCATTTTTATTATAATATACTTTGGTGTACATATGTTGTAATTTTTTACATTTGGTGCTCTGTAAGCCTCTTGTATTTGATTTTCCTATTCATTTTTCATGTTTGGGAAATTTCTGATACTACCTCATTGAAGAGATTGTACAATCCTTAGGTTTGAATCTCTGTCGCTTCCTCTATCCCAATAAATCTTAGATTTGGTCTTTTGATGCTATCCATAACTCTTGTATATTCTGATCATGGTTTCTTACCATCTTCACTGTGTGATCAACTTTATTTTCCAGATTGTTTATTTTGTCTTCATTAGCTGATGTTCTGTCTTCCACGTGATCTAGTCTGTTGGTGCTGCTTTCTATTGACTTTTTAAATTTGGTTTATTGTTTCCTTCATTTCAAAGATTTCTGATATTTTTTTCAGACTCTCTCTTTTTTGAAGAAATCTTTTGCTCCCTGAACTTGCTCCCTTATCTCTTTATTAGTTTGATCAATGATTGCCTATATTTGTTCCTTTATCTCTTTGTTGATGTGATCAATGGTTGTCTCTATTTGCTCTCTTATCTCTTTGTTGTAATTAGCAAATTTTCCCCTGTATATGCTCATTTAGGTCTTTCTTTAATTCACAGATCATTTTAATTATGTATGTTCTGAACTCCTTCTCTGACATTTCATCAACTGCGCTGTCCATGGATTCTATTATTGTAGTATCCTTGTTGGTTTGG
>NW_026007725.1:0-3956 GCF_001458135.2 Marmota marmota marmota
GGGCACTTACCCACTGAGACACATCTCAGCATTTTTTTTTTTTTTTTTTAAAGATATGGTTTTTAGAGTCTCGCTAAGGTACTTAGGGCCTTGCTAAGTGGCTGAGGCTGGCTTTGAACTTGCACTGCTCTTGCGTCAGCCTCCCGAGCTGCTGAGATTATAGGTGTATGCCACCATACTTGGAGAAGACATTACATTTTGAATGCCATAATAAATATGAAGTAATGGCAAAAAAAAAAAAAACTGAATCTTTACCTTAAAAATAAGTAAAATGAATTTAAGAGATCTTAAAGATAACTATTTTCTTTCCCCAAAAAATTTATTTGCTAAAAGATGTTTAATTTCTAACTGGAATTTTATTAAATGTGTGGTGTATGCATTAGTAAGATGATGGCAAATGACCAGAAGAGAATGCATGATTCTTTAAGGAGCAATATAAAAAAAAAAAAAAAAAAAGCCTCCAACAATTAAAAAACAATATATAAAACTACTAAAACAAAGCTTAACAACACAATTTTCTGCTGTTGTTCACAGGGAACATTATCCAAATTTTCTAATGAGTAATAAGAAGGAATTTGATGAAAATAAAACAGTATAATTATTTACTATGTAATAACTTTTGTGGAGGAAAAAGTATATATACTTACTTTGTAAGCTGCCCTTTATTCTTATTGTTATCAACTCCATTGTAAGTCACAGCTGCCAGTTTTCTGCTTCTGTAGTTCTCATAGTGTACATTATTAGTAACATCTTTCAAGTCCTGCATGTGTGTTCTGTCATAAACAAATAGCAAGAGTTTGCTTTTACTAATGCAAGTTTTACCCAAACAAAAATTTCATACTTAAATAAAGCAAAAGATTATTCTTAATGAAGATATTTTTTTTATCTGTCTTTATTCATACTTAAAGCAGACCAAGGTAAAATACACCAACTTAAGCAACAGAAATTTAGATTCCAAATGAGATTTTAAGAGGCACAAATCCCTTAAAGCAGTTTCTGAAGGATGAACTGTTGAGAGTACTGACCCTGATGGTACATATTTAATTTTACTAGAGAAGGGAAAGGAGATTAGCTCATAAAATCTAAGAGAGATTGCTTTTCTTTAAGCAACTATTACCAGATTAATACACAGGGACACTTCAAGTTGCTTTCAAACAGGGGAATCAATTTAGAGTAAATTTTTGTTTTTTCAAACTCTCCAATGATGACCTATTTGGTTAAATAAATTTTTCTTGCCATATTTGTTTCAGATATAAAATCAATACATAGAAGATAAACTATACAATTTATATGAAATAATTTCATCATTCTTTAGAGTTCATTGAAGATACTCTGAAGCTGCTCTATGGATATCATTTACCAACAATGTTCTCACAAGATATGTGGTATCATAGTACTCTATTATCCAATCTTCTCTTTTCTCATCACCCATTACTTTTTAATTTCTTGCATCTGCCATCTTCCATCCTTACCACTTATCACATTTCCCTTAAAGATAACATAAAGATATGCTATATGAACTTCCTTATATCCAGAAAATATGTATGATTACTTCACCACCCAGTTTTGCAAAGTACTTTTAGAATGTAACATTTAACTACTGATTCACCTCCTTCTTTCTGACATTTCCATAGTTCTTTGATAGTGTACTAATCTCTTGTAATACTCTGTCCCTTGATAATTCATACTCTCTTGAGCCATACAGTTACATTTAAAGATCTGTTCTACAGTCAAGTCAGAGAGCTCTTAATTCCTAGCATATCTGGTAGGTGAAACTGGTTGCTAATTTCTTATTGATCCTTAGAAGAGTTCTACTTTCTTCCCAGCCTAGAAGTAAAGGCACTCCAATCCTTTTTGGGAACATACATGTCATAGGTGATACTATCTTACCTCTTCTACTATGAAATCCATTTTGCCAGAAACATGTTATTTCTTTTGTACCCTGACTATAGACACATAGTAACTTCAAAAAAAACCTGACAATTAAAGAATGAAGCTAAAATATAACTAATGTTGATTTGGGGAATAAATTACTGTTACTAGCTTCGGTAAGCAGAGAATAAAAATAAATTGTGCCAATATAAAAATAATATTTTATAATTTTAATTATTATACATCACATGTCACTCTATTAATGAAAAATCTTCAAAACACCTGAAGAAAAGTATAGTAAAATACAAGATGTATAAAATAAAAGGTAAACTTATTGTTAACCTATTTTTGTTAGTTTCACTTAACATTTTAGGTAATGAAAGATTTTCCTTTGCAGTAAATCTTTTATATGATTGCATAATTCTGACTTTATTGGGTGGGGGACAATACTGGGGATTAAATTTAGGGCCTTTCATGTGCTAGGCAGGTGTTCTATCAATGAACTACATCTATAGCTCTTAACTTTTGCCAGATATAAAAGCCTTTATTTCTATTTAATCATGCTTTACTTTATCCTTTTAAGTCTCAATCCATTCTCCATTCTTAAAATAATTTGATAATTAGCTATATAGTTTTCCCTAGTTTCAGGAATGTTGTTTCCATTTCCCATTACTGATCTCAAAGTGTTCTCTCTTTTTTTTCCTTCTGTTACTTCTGTACCATCCCATTCCTACACCCTCAAAATATTTGCAACATTTTCTTCTTTCTCGTTTTCCTTGATTTGCCTGCAGCAACCAGTTCTCTTAAATAACAAAATGACACTTCTTTGAGGTTGAATCTTTCTTAGAAGCAATCACTATTCCTATCTTTGGTCTGCAAGATTTCAATTACTTAAGATTTATAGACATCAGCAATATTAGTATTGTTATTTCTCAAGTATCTGTTAAATATTCACTAAGTATTTTTATTTTGAAGACATGAGATACAAAATACACACTTTTCTCTGGTAGCATATAATCTCAAGATTTTTTTTCATATTTTCATACATGCATACTGTCTTGCTGCTTTGTTGATTAAATGTTCCTATAGACATGGTCAATTTGCTCTATAATACTTTTATACTAGAGAGTTCTCCTCACCAGCTGCCAGTCTGTAAACATTCCAAGTAGCTTCTGGACTGAAGGGTCTAGCTCAGTAGTAGAGCATTTGCTTGTTGGGAGGCCCTGGACAAAACAAAACTAAGTAGCTTCTGGCTCAGTAAAATTAGCCTTCCCTTGGTAAAGGAATATAGATAATGGTTGATTATATATTTTCAAAGTACACAAAAAATTTATAGAGTACCACTGTGTCAAGCACCACAGCAGATTTTAAAACAGAGGAAATACAATGGCAATTAATATTTATTAAACAATTCCTACACACAGACTGCCACGAGAGATTGCATTATTACCTCTTTTAAAATCATACCTTAAGAATGGAAGGGAAAGAGAATAGCTTGTAACAGAACCTGAAGTGTTGTGTTCTCAAAACCCTGAGGATACCCTCTCACAAGGTGAGGCCTGGCAACCGCAAGGGTTTAATCAATCTTATCATCTACTTTCTATCAGAAACATCTGATTATGTTCTCCTTTGAAAAAATACCAATTATATGCCAATTTCTTTTACTTCAAAATTTCTCTAGTTTACTATTTTTCCTAATGTATTTCTTGAGATAGTAATCACACTTTCTTAAAATTTCCTCTTCATTTATAAGAGTGGGCTTTTTATTATTCCATGATTTCCAATTATCACCCATGTGTATATTACTGTCTCTAAATAGCTTAAAAGATTCCTGTACATTGGGAAAGTGGGCAGTCTTTATTTCTATTTAATTATAGGGACATAACTGGTGGTTGAAGAGAATATGATGTGAGAGCCTGGAAAAGTAAGATGAAAGGGAGGAGCACTGGAAAGAGGGATTAGGTAGAGAGAGGAAACCATGCGTCTCAACAACACTGTAGCTCATTCTGTTCCATTTTCTTGCTAATGTCTCTAGCACTATTAATATTTTCTTCTCTCTACTGCTGTTTTTTTTTTTTTTTTTT
>NW_026007726.1:0-3956 GCF_001458135.2 Marmota marmota marmota
TACATATATATATATATATATATATATATATATATATATATATACACACACACACACACACACACACACACACACTGTGTTATTTATCTTCCACAATTAGTATGCTTATCTTCTTTTATAGATGAGTTAACTTACACTCAGGACTAATACCTTGCTCCTTGCTCATGGATGTACAACCAGCAAGTGGTAGAGTAGCATTCAGACCTAAGTCTGGCTGTCTCCCAAATCCTCATTCTTTGTTATACTCCTTATCATCAGGGGGTCAGAATACTCCTCTATCCATCAAAAGCTTCCTCACCTGGAAAAAGACCTGTCTTGTGTCAGATTATTTCACTTCCCTCACCATGTTTTATCTTCACCTACTCAATCAGATAAGTATCAGCAGAATTTAGTTTTGCTGACATTTCCTATCACTCTCCTTCCCCAGTAGCTCTTTGGAGCACACATCGTTGTTCACCATATTGCGGGACATTCAAACTTTCTTACTATTAATGCCACTTCCCCATTCATCTACTTGAGTTCTACCCACTCCCACATCTGTCTGCAGCCAACTTGCGTTAAACCAGCCATCCAAACATGCCTCCCAATCCATCCCACAACATGACCAGGTGGTGCCTGCCAAATTACCCTCTGGGATCAGAAGCTAATACACAGCCAAGTCTGTGGTATTTCCCTCAAGTTGCTTGCTGGTTTGGCCATGGAAAAAGTCTGCTGCTTCTACTTCAGTGTTGTTCCAGGCAATAGTGAGCTTCCTAAAACAACCCTACACTTGAATATCTGGCTTAGTATAAGATTTTGTTCTCCAAACACAATTTGGCTTTCCCCCTACTTGGCAAGCTCATTATTGTCTCAGAAAAATCCTGGCTCTTAATCTGAAGTGGGTACTGCGGATATTCTCCCCAATCCTGAACTACCTGTGACCAATCCTCTCCTGCGACCTCCACCTCCATGGCTTCCTGATTCAAATGGATGTTTCCATATTTAATATCTCAGATGTTTGCAAGTTCTTTCCTTTTCATTTCAATATGTATTTGCTCCACATCAACAATTCTCTTCCAAAGGATTAAACTTTGGAACACATGGACCTGAGTTCAAATATCACCTTTATGATTTTATTCATGGCTATATACTTTGGGGCAAATTTATTAACTGCCATTTTTTAGTTTCCACATGTCTAAAATGGAAACAATAAAGCCAATTATAGAGAGCAGACACATTTTGGGCATTTGTTGTTCTTTCCTCTTATAGTACTTACAAAACCAAAGTCTTTGACTTGATGAAGCTGATTATCCCTGTGTTAGTCAGCCTTCTGTTACTGTGACAAATATCTGAGATAAATCAACTTTAAAGGAAGGAAGGAAGCTTTATTTTTTGATCAGTTTCAGAGGTTTCAGCCTATAGTCACTTTAGCACAGTATGCCACATGGCAGAAAACTGGCTCATCCCATATCAATCAGAATGCAAAGAGAAGGAAGAGACTAGCATTCCAATATTATCTTCAAGTCCCACCCCACCAAATAACCCAACTTCTTTCTACAAGGTCCCACCTCTCAAAGGTTCAACCACCTCCTAATAGTACCACAGGCTGGTTGGCAATCAAAACTTTTAAAATGAGCCTTAGAGGACACTCCAGATACAAACTATAGCAGTACCCATGGAATGGGACACAAAGGTCTGGCCCAGGGACCAAGAGAACCAGTACCCTTGACAGATGGATTGGCTCATAAACATGACCCACACAGGACCCATGAGTCCATATTTTAGCTCTTATGACAGTTACTGGGAAAGAAATTCTGTAATTTCTGGGACTGTTCAGAATAAGAAATATGTTAATCTGGAGTTGTCCATGGTTATATTTGCCACAGAGAAAAGAGAGCCAGACTAAAACTGGAGTTAACAAAGAAGAAAGTAAAGCTAAGAGATTTAAAGGCACTGTTGAAGCAACAATCCCCGGACTCCTCCATACTGTGAGGCAATACATTCCATTTGGTCAGAAGTTTGTCTGAGTTGGGTTTTTGTCAACCAAAATCTCTGACTAATAAACATCTGCAATATTAAGCATGGTACCCAACACTTAGGTTATATTAATATTAATATATTACTATCCTTACTAATATCCTTATTAATATCCTTACCATCCCTTACTCATAACTTCTCTACAGTCCCAGAAAGACTTGCCACCTTCCTTGAAAAAGATCTCACTTCTCTACACATAATGACATAGCATAATCCTCTCAAAGATATTATTCCCATGCTTAGCCCTTTCTTCTCCAACATCCAGAGTTTCTCCACTGATTTGTTGACTGCATTCAGTATGCCCAAGGATAAAGTGAGTGACAAAGCATTTCCACATAAAATTAACCCAGTGGGATCAGTCTCCATGAACTGACTCTCCCCTTCCTTCAAAATGTCTCTTGTCTTTTTCTCTCCCGTAACTCTCCGCTAAGCCCACCTCACCTGGACAATTATATTCATTTATACATCTGACCTTTATAAAATGATTCCACCTGTAATTCTCTTCACTAAATTAAGCTTTCTAAAAGTGACTTTCAGATACTTCCTTGTTATGGAGGCAGAAATACCCCAGGTATCATCTCATGTAAAGTCTACTCTCTTCTCATTACTCTAATATTGTCCTCAAACTGGTGCCACTTCACTGATCTAACGTCATTTTGGAGTCAAATCATCTTGTATTCAAATCCAAGTTTTACTTCTTACTGGCTGTATGACTTTAGTTCATTTATTTCTCTGCGGAGACTCTGGCTCCACAGATAAATCCATATTAATATCTTTACCATCCCTTACTCATAAACCACCCAGTGCTTTTGGTGGTTGTTTTAAAGCATTATTTGAACATAATTTAGTACCATAAAAATCACCTACTTTAAATGCATAATTCACTGATTTTTAGTAAGTTTACCAAATTGTGCAACCATCACTATAATACAGTTTCAGAATAGTTTTATTACTTCAGGAATATTCTTCATGACTTGCTGCTAGACTTCATTTCTACCTGCAACCCACTCCATGAATTTGTGATCTCCAGGAATTTTATATAAGTGCAAACATATAATATGTGGACTTTTGTTTCCAATTTCTTTCACTTAGTATAATTTAAGGTTCATTTCTGCCTCCATCCTTTACACATGTAGGTTCTCTGTCACCCTTGCTCCTTTCAACCTACCCACACCTTTCATTATTGTTATTATTTATGATGTCATTATTTTAAAGAACAATGCAAAACATGGCACTTTTATAACATTTTCTTATATCTTAATTTCCATTTGGACCTCTAGGCTTAAATTCTTCCTTAGATGCTTCACATAATTGTCTTCCCCCCACTCCAAGAGGGGGAAAAAAAAACTCAATGCAGAAAGTGTTAGGCACATTTGGGAATAAAATAAATGTTCCTTGAAAAATAAATGATGGATTGAAAATGTCTACTTATGCTTTTCTTTACCAAGAACAATTACCAAGAGCCATACTCAGGTAGGAGGGGAGATCTGTATGATTGGCATGCTAATTTCTACAAATGTTATCCCATAATAGCTGCTAACTAAATAGATACTGCCCACTGATTTTGGAAACCCCATTCTCCACCTATCTTCAGTCCCTCTACAAACCAAAAATTTATGCAACTGTAAATTCTTAGAGGAGCCATTCAATACCTGGGGGGTTAATCTTTACCCCCACCTTAGTGCACAGCTACTATCTTGCTTGTACTGACTGTTGAGTAAAAATGTGTCCAATGAATAAATGAATGGAACACATTAAATGACTGCATGATACAACCTTAAAGTGAGCAAGCATTTGAGGACCTGGCCACAGCAACCTCTGGAGATTCCAAGAAGCAAGGGGATGGTATTAGCTTTAGTTAGGAATTTCATCTGGGAAATAAAGCCTGGTAAAGATCCTGTTTTAGTCAGCTTTTTTTTTTTTTTTTTTTTTTTTTTTTT
>NW_026007727.1:0-3955 GCF_001458135.2 Marmota marmota marmota
CCATCAACCTAGCCCTAAACTTAGCTCTAATCCTATCCATTATACTAAACATAACCCTTACCCTAATGTGAACCATAGGCCTAACCTTAACCCTATCGATAACCCTAACCCTATCAATTACCCTAAACCTAATGTAAACTCTAAACAAAACCCTATCATTACCCTAACCCACACGCTAGTGCTAATTCAAGCCCTAACCCTAAAATCTAACCTCAAAAAAACTCTAACACTGACTCTGACCCTAATAAATCTCCTGGCTCTAAGGATGACTTTTACATTAAACCTAACCCTTACACTAGACCTAGCCATAACATTAATCCTAAAACTATCTGCAACCATAAGCTTAGACCTGATATTAGCCATAGCCCTAAACCTAGCCTTAAACCTAACACAAACCACAGGTCTTATCCTAACCCTAAATCTAGCCTTAATCCTAACCCTAAACTTAACTATATGCCTAACTCAAGAAGTAACCCTAGCAACAATCTTAGTACTAATTTAGTTCTATTCATAACCCTAAACCTAACCCTTTCCTTATGACTAACTCTAACTCTCAGCCTAGCCCCATCCTGAGTTCTAACCCTATCCCTTACTAGAACCCTAATCCTAGCCCTAAACCCAGCCCTAACCCTAGCTTTATCATTAGCTCTTGCCTTAAAATAGATCTAATTTTAACTCTAAATCAAACCCTAACCCTAAGCTTAACCCTAACCCTAACCCTAACTCTAAATCTAACTTTAAATCTAGCCCAAAAACAAAACCCGAGCCATAGCACTTACCCTAACTTTTTACCTAAACCAACGCTTAACCATAACCCTAACCTTAGCTCTAATTCTAGTTTTAAGCTGAAAACTAGAACACTGACCATGACTCTGACCATAATACTAACCGTAGTCTAAACATTACCCTAACCCTAACCCTAAACCTAACACTAGATCTACCACTAACCCTAACGCTAAATTTAACCCTAATTGTAACCCTGGTACTTACATTAGCCTTACCCCTAACCCTAGCCTAACTAGCAAAACTTATCCCTAATCCAAGCCCTAACCCGAGCTTTAACCCTAATCCTAATCTTAACACTAGCCCTAATCAAAACCATAACCTTAGCCATAAACATATCTCTAACCCTATCCATTGCCGTAACCATAACTCTAGGCCTAAACCTAACCATATCCCTAAACCTAAACCTATGCATTTTTCTAAACCAAACCTAAACCCTAAACCTCATCCTAATATTACATTAACACTAACCATAACACTAATTCGAGCCCTAACTTTGAACCCTAACCTATCCCAAACTTCTAACACAGACCTTGACCCTAATAATATCTCGAGCTCTAAACCTCAACCTAACCCTATACCTAACCCTGATAATACATGTAGCCATAAACCTAACCCTAAAACTATCTTTAATCATAACCCTAGATCTGATATTAGCCTTAGCCCTAGTCCTAGCCCTAATACTAAAATAAACCATAGCCCTCATCCTAGCCCCAAGCCTAGCATTAATCATTACCCTAACCTAACCATAGCCTTAACCCTAATTCTAACCTTCACATTATCTCTAAACCTAGCTATAATGCCTTTTTTTTACCCTAAACATAACCCTAACCCTAACTCTAGGCATAAGGTGAACACTAACCCTCGCCCTAACCCTAGCCCTAATTTAACCCTATCCCCAACCCTAAACATAACATTTGCACTAAGGCTAACTTTAACTCTCACACTAGCCCTATCCTAACTTCTAACCCTATCCATTACCGCAATCCTAAACCTAGAACTAAACCTAGCCATAACCATTGCCAAATCCTTATTCCTAGTCCTAACCCTAGATCTAACCATAACTCTAAATCTAACCCTAACCCTAAGCCTAAGCCTAACATTAACACTAGCCCTAGACCTAATGTTAATCATAAAACTAGCCCTAACACTAACCCTTGCAGTAAAACAAAACCGAGCAATAACTTGAACCCTAAACTTTAACTTAAACCAAACCTGAACACTACACCTAGACCTAACCCTAGCCCTAATTCGAGTCTTAATCTTAACATTAATACTAACCTTAACTCTGACTCATATCCTAACAATCATCACAGTTCTAAACACCACCCTAACATTAAACCAAACACTTACAGCAAACCTAGCTTTAAATTGAGTCCTAAACCTAACCCTAAAACTAAACCTGACCCTGACTATTAACCTAACACTAACACTAGCTCTAACTTTCACCCTAACCTTAAGCCTAATCCTAAAACTTGAGGTTTAACTCCAAACCATAACCCTAAAAGTAAACCCTAAAAACAAGAGTTATTACATTAGCCATTGCTCTAACCCTAGCCATAACCTGAACACAAAAACTAGCACTAATCTGAGCCCTAAACCTGGCTTTAACCATAACCCTAGGCCTAATCCTAGCTCTAACCCTATCACTTACCTTATGCCAAACCCTAAACCTAATGCTAATCCTAATCCTAATTCTAATTATATTCCTTAACCTAACCCAATCTCTAAACCTATTAGTAGTCCTAAACCTAGATCTCATTCTAGCTCTAACCATAACCCAAACCCTAACCTAATTCTGACACTTATTCTGACCCTAATATCAATCATAGGTCTAAACCTGAACCTAACCCTAAACCGAACCCTAACATAAGCCTTACTGGTAACCTTATATCTACGCCTAACCCTAACACTAGCCCTAGACCTAAACCTAATTCTAATTTATCCATAACTCTAGCCCTAGACCTAAAGAAAAATTTAGCCCTAGCCCTAATAGTAACCCTTAGCCTAAAGCCAAAAACTAACCCTTCCCCTAGTCTTAACCCTAGTCCTAATTCTGGCTTTCACATTAACCATAACCCTAAACTGAACACTGACACTGACACTAACACTAACCCTAGCTCTAAATATCACCCTAAACCTAAAGCTAACCCTAAAACTATACTTAGCTCTAACATTAACCCTAAAACTAGCCTTAATCATAACAAAGTTCTTACATTTGCCATAACCCTAACCTATTGAAAACCTAGCCCTAACCCAAGCCCTACCCTAGCTTTAACCCTAAAGCTAACCCTAACCCTAACCTTAACCCTAACCCTAAACCTAGGCATAAAACTAGACCTAATCCTAAGCATAAAACTAGCCCTATCAGTAGCTCTAAACCTATACATTATCCTAATGATAACCATAACACTTCTGCTAACCCTAGGCCGAACCCTAATTGTATCCTTAACCCTAACCCTATCCATTATCGTACACCTAACCTGAACTGTAAACCTAAAACTATCAATAGCCTATTCCTAAAAGTAATGATAACTCGAGGCTTAACCCTAAACCTTAATCTAATAAAAACCCTAACCCTGACCCTGAGCCTAATAATACCCATAGCTCTAAACCTGACCCTAACAAGAAACCTGACCTTTATAATAGACCTAGCTACAAACCTAACCCTAAAACTCTCCCTAACTGTAACCCTAGACCTAACATTACCCTAGTTCTAATCCTAGTCCTAATCCTAACACAAAACTTAGCTCACATTCTATCTATAAACCTCACCTTAATCATAAACAAACCATAATCATAACCCTAATTCTAATACTCACCTTAGTCCTAAAAGTAGCTATAATCTCATCCCTTATCCTAACCCTAACCCTAACAATAACACTAACACTAACACTAGCCCTCAATGTAGGCCTAACTCTAACAATAACCCTAGTCTTAATCCTAGCCCTAATTTAGCCCTATCCCTAACCCAACCCTAACCCTAGCCCTAAGACTAACTCAAACTCCCACCCCCTAGCCTTATACCTAGTTCTAAACCTATACCTTACTATCACCCTATACCTATCCCTAAACTTAGCCCTAATCCTGGCCCTATCCTTAGCCCTAGCTCAAAGCCTAGATCTAAACCTAACTCTAAATCTAATCCTAAACCTAAGCCTAAACCTCACAC
>NW_026007728.1:0-5482 GCF_001458135.2 Marmota marmota marmota
TTACCCATAAAGGCAGGGTTAGTGTTCTGATTAGAGTCAGAATTAGAGTTACAGTCAAACTTAGGACTAGGATTAGGTCTAGGGGTAGGATTAGTGTTTGGATTATATTAAGGATTATGGTTATGGCTAGGACTAGGTTTTTGTTTGGTCTAGGGCTAGAGTTTAGGCAAGATTTAGGATTAGATTTAGATGTAGAACTAGATTTAGGGTTAGTTTTAAGTATAAATGTTAGGTATAATGTTACTGGTAGGACCAGTTTTAGGGTATGGTCTAGGGTTAGGGTCAGGTTTAGACCTAGGGTTAGTGTTAGGGTCAGAATAAGGGTCATGTTTAGCATTAGGGTGTGGGATAGGATTAGAACTAGAATGAGATCTAGGGTCCGGACTACTAATGGGGTTAGGATTTTGGTTAGCCTAAGGATTAGGGATAGGTCTAGGGTTACCATTAGGGTTCGGATTTCACTTAGGGTAAAGGATAGGGTTAGAGCTAGGGTTAGGGCTAGAGTTAGGGTTAAGGTTAGGGTTAGGTTAAAACTAGGTTTAGGGCTCAGATTAGGGCTAGTTTTGTGTTAGGGTGAGGGCTAGATTTAGGGCAATCACTAATGTAAAAACTAGGGTTACAATTAAGGTTAGTTTTATGGTTAAGATTAGGGTTAGGTCTAGTGTTAGGGTTAGGTTTAAGGTTAGGGTGATATTTAGAGGTAGGGTTAGCGTTAGAATATGAGTGAGGGTCAGGTTTAGGGTTAAGACTCAAATAAGTGTTGGGGTTACTGTTAGGTTTCGATTTAAGTTTAAGATGATATTTAGAGCTAGGGTGAGTTTAGGATATGAGTCAGGGTCAGGGTTAGATTTAAGGTTAATATTAGGACTCGAATTTAGTCCATGGTTAGGTCTAGGTGTACTGTTAGGGTTTGGTTTAAGTTAAGGTTTATGGATAGGGCTAGTGCTCCATTTTGTTTTACTTCTAGGGTTCGGGTTATTGATAGTTTTTTTGATTAGCATTAGGGTTAGGGTTAATGTTAGTGTTAGGCTTAGGCATAGGTTTAGGGTTAGATTTAGAGTTAGGGTTAAATATAGGTTTAGGGCTAGGACTAAAAATTGGGCTAGGGTTAGGGTTATGGTAAGGGATAGGGTTAGAAATAGAAATAGGGCTAGTTTGAGAATTAGAGTTAGTCTTCAGACTAAGATTATGATTAGGGTTAGGGATAGAGCTAAATTAGGGCTAGGATTAGGGTTAAGGTTAGTGTTCAGTTTAAGCATAGATTTAGTGTTAGATTTAGCATTAAGTTTAGGGTAAGGGATGGTGTTATAGCTAGGTTTCGAGGTAGGATGGTGTTTAGAATTAGGATTAGTACTACTGTTAGGATTAGGATATTGATTAAACCTAGTTTTAGGGGTAGGATGAGGGCTAGGGTTTGTTTTAGGGTTAGGTCTAGGATTAGAATTATGGGTAATTTCAGATCTAGAATTATGTATAAAAATAGTTTTAGGGTTAGGATTATGGCTACGACTAGTTTAAGGTTTATGTTTACGGTTAGGTTCAGGATTAGGGCTAGGTTTATTATTGAGGTCAAGGTCTGGGTTAGGGTTTGGGATAGGTTAAGGCTTAACGTAGGGATAGAATTAGCGTTAGGGTTAGGGTAATGATAGACTTAATATTAGGATTCATATTAGATTTAGTGAAATGGATAGGATAGGATTAGAGTTAGTGTTAGGTTTAGGCCCAGGGTTAGCATAAGGGTTAGGGTTAGGGTTTTGATAGTGGATAGGGTTAGAGCTAGGGTTAGGGCTAGTGTTTTGGTTATGATTAGGGACAGGTTTATGGTTAGAGTTAGGGTTAGGGTTAAAGCTTGGATTAGGGCTAGGTTGGGTTAAGTTAGTTCCAGGGTTAGGATTATGACTAATGTAATTACAAAAGTTACAATTAGGGTTAATTTTAGGGTTAAGATTAGGGCCAGGTTTAGTGTTAGGGTAAGGGTGATGTTTAGAGCTAGAGTTAGTGGTAGTGTCAGAGTCAGGGTCAGGGTTAGTTTTAGTGTTCGGCTTAAATCTCGAATTAGGGGTAGGGTTAGGGGTAGATGTATGGTTAGGGTTTGGCTAGTTTAAGGGTTAGAGTTAGAGCTATGGCTAGGTTTTGTTTTAGCACTAGGGCTAAAGTTAGGGCAATTTTTAGGATTGGTGTTAGGGTTAGGGCTAGTGTTAGGGTTAGGCTTAGGCTTTGGTTTAGGGTTAGATTTAGAGCTAGATTTTGATCTAAGGTTAGTGCTAGGGCTATGGATAGGGCAAGGGTTAGGACTAGGTTTAGGGCTAGGGTTATGGTTATGGTAAGGTATAGGGTTAGAACTAGTGATAGGATAGTGTGAGAGAGTTATTCTTTGGTCTAGGGCTAGGGTTAGGGTTAGTGCAAAATTAGGGCTAAGATGAGGGCTAGGGTTACTATTAGGGTTAGGGCTAAAGTTAGAGTTAGTGTTAGGATTAAGGTTAGGTTTAGGGCTTGGATAGGACGTGGGGTTTTGTTTGGGTTAAGGCTAGGATGAGGGCTAGGGCTAATGTCATCTCTAAGTTTACGTTTGAGGATAGTTTTGGGATTAGATTTATGGCTATTTCTAGTGTATGGTTAGGTTTAGTGTAAGGTTCAAGTTTAGAGCTAGGGGAATTATTAGGGTCAGGATCAGGGTTAGAGTTTGCTTAAGGTTAGGGTTTAGGTTTAGGTTTAGTGTAATTGATAGAGTTAGGGATAGTGATAGAGTTAGTTTTAGGCCTAGGGTTAGCATTAGGGTAAGGGTAATGTTTAGGATAATTGATAGGGATAGAACTAAGCTTAGCGCTAGGGTTATGGTTAGGAATAGGTCTTGAGTTAGGGTTAGGGTTACGATTAGGATTGGGTTTAGGGTAATTGATAGGGTTAGGGTTAGAATAGGGTTAGTATTAGGCCTAGGGTTAGCAAAAGGGAAGGGTAATAGTTAGGATAATGGATAGTATTAGTGCTAAGTTTAGGGCTATGATTAGGAATAGGTCTTCAGTTAGCGTTTGGGTTAATGTTAGAAGTAGGGTTAGGTTTAGGGTTATGTTTAAAATAAGGGTTATGTTTTGATCTAGGTTTAGGGCTAGGGCGAGGGTTAGGTTTAGAATTAGGTCTAGGAATAAGATTACAGTATGGTTAGGGTTAGAGTTAGGATTAGGGCTAGCATCATCATTAGGGGTAGGGTTAGTTTTAGATTAATGGATATGCTTAGATGTAGGTATAGGGTCACTGCTAGTGTTCGGTTGAGGTATAGGCATAGGTTTAGGACTATGATTATGTTTAGGTTTATGGTAAGGGTTAGGATTTGAGCTAGGGTTAGGTCTATGGCAAGTGTGAGGTTTAAGGTTGGGTCTAGGGTTAGTTTTCTAGTTAGGATTAGGGTTAGGTTTAGGCCTAGGGTTATCAATAGAGTTAGGTTTAGGTTTAGGTTAATGGGTAGATTTAGAGCTAGGTTTAGGGCTGGAATTAAGGTTAGGATTAGGACTAGGTTTAGGGTTAGATTTAGTGATAGGCATTGGTTTATGTTTAGGGTAAAGGTTAGGCTTTGAGCTAGGGTTAAGACTAATCGAGCATTAAGTTAGGATTAAGGCTATGGTTATGTTTAGGATTACACTTAGGGCTAGGTTTAGGCCTAGGGTTACCTCTAAGTTTTGTGTTAGGTTTAGGCCTAGGGTTAGATCTATGGGTAATTTAAGAGCTAGGGTAATGATTATGGCTAGTTTTAGGGTTAGGGTTATGGCTAGGTCTAGTGTTGGGTTTAGATATTCCTTTAGGGTCAGGTTTAGAGGTAGGTGTACTTTTAAAAGCAGGGTCAGTGTTCGTGTTAGACTTAGAGTTATGGTTACAGTCAGAATTAAGACTAGGTTTAGATCTAGGGATAGGGTTAGTGTTTGTGTTACATTAAGTGTTATTGTAAGGGCTAGGCAAAGGTTTTTGTTTAAATTTAGGGCTAGAGTTAAAGCTAGATTTATGATTAGGTTTAAGTGTAGGGCTAGTGTTAGGGTTTTGTCTAGGGTTATTGTCAGGTTTAGACCTAAGGTTAGTGTTAGGGTCAGAATAAGCGCCAGTTAGAATTAGGGTTTGGGATAGGTTTAGAGCTAATGTGAGGGCTAGGGTTAGTACTATTAATAGGGTTAGGGTTTTGGTTAGCTTAAGGATTAGGGATAGGTCTAGGGTTACCCTTAGGGTTAGATTTTCATGTAGGGTAAGAGATAGGCTTAGAGCTAGTTTTAGTGCTAGAGTTAGGGTTTGAGTTGGGGTTAGGGTTAAATCTAGATTTAGGTCTCAGATTAGGGCTACCTTTTGTGTTAGGGTTTTGGCTTGGGTTAGGGCAATGTCTAATGTAAGTACTAGAGTTACTATTAGGTTTAGGGTTAGGGGTAACTCTAGTGTTATGGTTAGGTTTGAGGTTAAGGTGATATTTATAGCTAGGGTTAGTGTTAGGATATGAGTAGAGACAGTGTTAGTTTTAAGATTAGGGTTAGGACTCGAATTAAGGCTTGGGTTACTGTTAAGGTTCTGTTTAAGTTAAGGGTGGTGTTTAGAGCTAGGGTGACTGTTAGGATATGAGTCAGGGTAAGGGTTAGTTTAAGGTTAGGGTTAGGAATCTAATTAGGGCTAAGGTTAGGTCTAGGTGTAGTGATAGGTTTTAGTTTAAGTTAAGGTTAAGGTTAGGGCTATTGTTCAGTTTTGTTTTAGTCCTAGGGTTAGGGTTAGGGCTAGTTATACAATTAGTATTAGGGTTAAGGCTAGTGTTATGTTAGACATAGGCTTAGGGTTAGCTTTTGATTTGGAGTTAGGGTTAGATCTAGGGTTAGGGCTAGGTCTAAGGATAGGGAAAGAGTTAGGCTAGGATTAGGCTTACAGTAAGGGATAGAGTTAGAACTAGGGATAAGTCTAGGGCGAGAGAGTTAGTCTTGGGGCTAGGGTTATGGTTATTTTAGGGATATGGCTAAATTAGGGCAAGGATAGCATTAGAGGTAGTGTTAGGGTTGTGTGTAGGTTAAGAGATGTGTTATAGCTAGGCTTAGAGGTAGGGTGAGTATTAGAATTAGGGTTAGGGCTAGGGTTAAGTTTAGGTTTAGGGTTAGGATTATGATTAAGGCTAGATATAGGGCTAGAATGAGGGCTAGGGTTTATTGTAAGGTTAGGTCGAGAGTTAGGGCTAGGGCTAATGTCAAGTCTAGTGTTAGATTTAGGGGTAGATTTAGGATTAGGTTTATGTCTTGGTCTAGAGTAGGGGTTAGGTTTAGGGTATGGGTCAGTTTTAGAGCTAGATAGATTTTTAGGGTCTGAGTCAGGGTTTGTGTTTGTTTTAGGTTAAGGTTTAGAGATAGGGCTCAAATAAGCATAAGGATTAGTGTTAGAGTTAAGGTAATGGATAATGTTAGGTTTAGGGTTCAGGGTAGGTTTAGGGTAATGGAGAGGTTTAGGGTTAGTGATAGGGTTAGGGTTAGAA
>NW_026007728.1:6983-17576 GCF_001458135.2 Marmota marmota marmota
TGGCTAATGTAAGAACAGGCATTACAATTAGGGATAGTTTTAGGGTTAGGTTTAGTGCTAGGTCTAGTGTTCGGTTTTGGTTTAGAGTATGGGTGATTTTTAGAAATAGGGTTAGTTTTATGGTCAGAATCATGATCAGTATTAGTTGTAGGGTTGGGGTTAGGACTCAAAATTGGACTAGGGTTAGGTCTAGGTTTATCGTTAGGATTTGGTTTAGGTTATGGGTTAGGATTAGGGCTACTACTCAGTTTTCTCTGAGGGCTATGGCTAAGGTTAGCTAGTTGTCTAACTACCATTAGGGTAACGGCTAGTGTTAGGATCAGGTTTAAGTTCAGTGTTACAGTTAGATCTAGGTTTAGGGCTAGGGCTATGTTTAGGGCTATGTTTGGGCTAGGGTTAGTGGTAGGCTTTAGGTTGTGGTAAGGGATAGGATTAGAACTAGGGATAGGGCTAGGGAGAGAGTTAGAGTTAGTCTTAAGGCTAGGGATATGGTTAGGTTTGGGGTTAGGGCTAAATTAGTGCTAAGATTAGAGCTAGGGTTAGTATTAGGGCTAGGTCTGTGTTTTTAGGTAGAATTAGGATTTGGATGAGGGTATGATATGATGTTATATTTAGGATTAGGGCTAGGGCACCAGTTAAATTTAGGGTTATGGCCAGTGTTAGGTAAGGGTTAGGATTAAGGCTAGGTTTAGGGACAATATTAGGTCTACAGTTTTTGTTAGAGTTAGGCCTAGCATTAGGGCTAGGGCTATGTCAGAACTAGGGTTATTATGGTTAGGGATAGTTTCAGGGTTAGGTTTATTGCTAGGTATAGTATAAGGGTTAGGTTGAGTGATAGGGTCAGACTTAGAAGTAGGGTATTATTAGGCTCATGGTCAAGGTTAGGGTTTGCTTAGGTTAAGGTTTAAGTTTGGGGCTAAATTAGGGCTAGGATCAGGTCTATGATTAGTGTAAGGGTTAAGTCTAGGGTTAGGGTTAGTGTTAGTTTTAGGGGAAGGGATTGGGTTATAGCTAGGTTCAGAACTAGGGCGAGGGATAAAATTAGGGATAGGGCCAGAGTTAGAGTTCAGGTTAGGATCAAGGCTAGGTTTAGGGCTAGGATGAGGGCTAGTGTTTGTGTTAGGGTTATGACCAGAACTAGGGCTAGGGCTATTATCAAGTCTAGGTTTATGATGAAAAATAATTTTATGGTAAGGTTTATGGCTAGGTCTAGTGTCAGATTTTCATTTATGGTAAGGTTCAGGTTTAGAGCTAGGGGTAATATAATAGTCAGTGTCAGATATTGGGTTTATATTAGGTTAAGGGTTAGGATGAGGGCTCAAATTAGCATTAGAGTTAGAGTTAGGGTTAGGGTAATTATTAGGGTTAGGTTTAGGCTTCAGGTTAAATTTAGCATAATGGATAGGGATAGGGATAGGCCTAGGGTTAGCATTAGGTTTATGGTTATGGTTAGGGTAATGGATAGGGTTATAGTTAATGTTGGGGCTAGAGTTGTATTTAGGATTAGGCTGGAGTTAAGGTTCGGTTTAGGTTTAAGGCTAGGGTTAGATTTAGGGTATGGGTTAGGGTTTGAGCTAGGGTTAGTGCTAAGGCTAGGATTAGGTTTAGGGTTAGGTCTAGGGTTAGGGTGTGTATTAGGGTTAGGATTAGTGTTATTATTAGGGTTAGAGTAATGGACAGGGTTAGATATCAGGTTAGGGTTAGGGTTAGCTTTATGTTTAAGACTTTGTTAGTATTAGGTTTAGTGTAACTGTAAGGGTTTGAGCTAGGTTAGGATTACGGCAAGGGTTAGGTTTAAGGTTAGGTCTCGTGTTAGGTTTATGGTTAGGGTTAGAGTAGGTTTAGGGTTAGGGCTAGGGTTATCATGATGTTTATGTTTAGGATTAGGGTAATAAGTTGCGTTAGAGCTAGAATTAAGCCTTGGGTTAAGTTAAGAATTAGGGCTAGGCTAGTGTTAGTGTGAGGCTTAGGATTTTCTTACAGTTAGGTTAAGTGTAAGAGTCAGGAATTGAGTAACTGCTAGGGCTATGCTGAGCGTTCAGGTTAAAATCAGGGCTAGGGATAGAGTTAGTTTAACAGTTAGCACTAGGGTTAGCATTAGGTTTAGGGTTATGGTTAGGGTAATGGATATAGTTAGAGCTAGGGTTTGGGCTATGGATACAGTTAGGATTAGGGCTAGGATTGGGTTCGGGGTTGGGCTAGGGTGTGTTTAGGGTAAGGGTTAAGGTTTGAGCTAGAGTTAGGGCTAGAACTAAGTTGAGGGTTATGTTCAGTGTTAGGTCTAGGGATAGGAGTATTGTAGGTCTAGGGTTAGGGCTAGGATTATCATTAGGGTTAGGATAAGATTTAGGGTAATGGATATAGTTAGATGTAGGTTTAGGTTTAGGGTTAGGATTTGATTTAGTTTTAGGGTTAAGGAAAAAGCATGGTTAGATTTAGGTTTCTGCTACGGGTTAGGGTTTGAGCTAGGATTAGGACTATGGTGAGTACTAGGTTTAGGGTTACGTCTAAGGTTAATTTCTGGTTATGTTAGGGTTGGTGTTATTGCTAGGGTTATCAATAGGGTTAGGGTTAGGGTTAGAGTAATTGGTCAGTTTAGAGCTATTTTTAGGGATAGGGGTAATTTTAGGGTTAGGGCTAGGGTTAAGGTTAGATTTAGGGATAGATCTAAGTTTCTATTTAGGGTAAGAGTTAGGCTTTGTGTAAGGTTTAAGACTAAGGCTAGGGTTAGAGTAAGGGTTAGGGCTAGGGTTAGTGTTAGGGTTATGCTTAGGGCTAGATTTAGGCCTATGATTCGCTCTAGGTTTTGTGTTAAGTTAAGGCATAGGGTTAGGGCTATGTGTAATGTAAGAGCTAGTATTATGATTTGGGCTAGTTGTAGGGTTAGGGTTATGGCTAGGTCTAGTGTTAGCTTTAAGTTTTCAGTTAGGGTCAGGTTTACATATAGCTTAGTTTTAAATGCAGAGTCAGTGTTCAGGTTAGAGTTAGAGTTCAGGTTAAAGCCACAATTAGGACGAGGTTTATGTCTAGGGGTAGGCTTAGTCTTTGTGTTAGGTTAAGGGTTATTATTGTTAGGGGTAGAACTAGGTTTTTGTTGTTGTTGTTGTTGTTGTTGTGTTTTGTTCTAGGGATAGAGTTAAGGCTATATTAAGGATTAGGTTTAGGTCTAGGGCTAATGGTAGGGCTAGGTTTAGGTATAAGGTTACCAGTAGGGCAGTAGGGGTTTCAGGGTTAAGGGTCAGGTTCAGACTGAGGGTATGTGTCATGGTCAGAATAAGGGTTAGAGTTAGAGTTACGTTTGGGATAGATAAGAACTATAATGAGATATAGGGTTAGGATTATTAATAGGGTTAGGATTTGTTTAGCCTAAAGATTAGGAATCTGTCTTGGGTTACCATTAGGGTTAGGGTTTTGCTTAGAGCAAGGGATAGGTTTAGAGCTAGGTTTAGAGCTAGGGTTAGGGTTAGGTTTAAGGAGTTAGGTTAAAGCTAAGTTTAGGGCTAGTTTTTGTATTAGGGTTAATCTAGGGTTAGGAAATTGGCTAGTATAAAAACTAGGTTTACAATTAGGGATAGTTTTTGGGTTGAGCTTAGGGATAGGTCAAGTGTTAGGGTTAGGTTTATGGTTATGGTGATATTTATACCTATGGTTAGTGTTAGGATATGAGTCAAATCAGGGATAGTTTTAAGGTTATGCTTAGGACTCAAATTAGGTTTAAGATTACTGTTAGGGTTCGGTTTAAGTTTAGGGTGGTGTTTAGAGTTAGAATGAGTGTTAGGATATGAGTCAGGCTCAGGGTTATTTTTAAGGTTAGGGTTAGTACTCAAATTAGGGCTAGGGTTAGGTCTAGGTGTAGTGCTAGGGTTTGGTTTAAGTTAAGGTTTAGTATTAGGCCTGTTGCTCAGTTTTGTTTTAGTACTATGGTTAGGATTAGGGCTAGATTTATGATTAGCATTAGGTTTAGGTCTAGGGTAAGAGTTCAAGTTAGGTTCAAGTCTAGTTTTAAGGCTAGGATTAGAGCTAGAGTTTTTGTTAGGTTTGAGGCAAAAATTAGGGATAGGGCTAATGTCAGGTCTAGGTTTACAGTTAGGGATAATTTTAGGGTTGGGTTTATGGCAAGGTGAAATTTTAGGGTTAACTTTAGGGAAAGCATCTGCTTTAGAGCTAGGGGTATTATTAGGGTCAGGGACAGGTTTTGGGTTTTGGTTAGGTTAAGGTTTAGGTTTAGGCTCAAATTAACATTAAGGTTAGATTTAGGGTTAGGGTAATGGATAATGTTATATTTAGGGTTCAGGTTAGGTTTAGAGTAATGGATATTGTTAGGGTTTGCAATAGGTTTAGGGTTAGGCCTAAGGTTAGCATTAGTTTTATGGTCATCATTAGGGTAATTTACAGGGTAGACCTAGGGTTAGGGCTAGGATTATGTTTAGGATTAGGGCTAGAGTTAGGGATAGGGTGAGGTTTAGGGTTAGTATTAAGTTTAGTGTACGGTTTAGGGTTTGAACTAGTGTTAGTGCTATTCCTAAATTTTATTTAGGGTTTGGTCTAGGTTTACGGTTATGGTTAGTGTTAGGGTTAGTGTTAGTGTTAGGGTTACCATTATGGTTAGGGTAATTGATAGGGTAACATGTCAGGTTAGAGATAGGTTTAGGTTTAGGGTTAGAGTTAGGATTAGTTTTACCATAAGAGTTAGGGTTTGAGCTAAGATTAGGGTGAGTGTTAGTGTTAGCTTTATGGTTAGTTTTAAGGTTAGGTTTATTTTTATGTTTGGGTAGGTTTAGATTAAGGTCTAGGGCTATCATTAGGTTAGATGTAGGGTTAGTGTAATGGGTTGGGTTCCAGCTAGGGTTATGGCTAGGGTTCAGGTTAGGATTAGGGCTTGTGTTAGGGTTAGGGTTAGGTCTTGGGTTAGTGTTAGTGTTAGGTTAAGGGTAAGGGTTAGGGATTGACTAGGGTTAAGGCTAGGGTGAGGTTTAGGGTTACAGTCAGGTCTAGGATAGAGTTAGGGTTATGGTTAGGGCTAGGGTTAGCATTAGGTTTAGAGTTATGTTTAGGGTAATGGGTAGAGTTAGAACTAGGGTTTGGGATATTGTTATGGTTAGGATTAGGGCTAGGGTTAGGGTGAGGTTTAGGGATTGGGCTAGTGTTAACTTTAGAGTAGGTTTTAGAGTTTGAGGTTGGGTTAGGGCTAGGGCGAGAGGTTTAGGGTTAGGGCTAAGTTTAGTGTTAGGGTTATGCTTAGAATTAGTTTTAGGACTAGGTTTTGTGTGAGGTTTAGGGCTATTGTTAGGTGTATGGGTAATGTAAGAGCTAGGGTAATCGTGATGGCTACATTTAGGTTCATCTAGTGTTAGGGTTATTTTTGGGGTTAGGATAAGGTTTAGAGCTAGGGTTTGTGTTAGGGTAAGTGTCAGTGTTCGGGTTAAGGTTAAGTTTAGGGTTAGGTCCAGAATGAGGACTAAGGTTAGTTCTAGGGATAGGGTAATCGTTTGGGATCAGTTAATGGTTATTGTTGGGATAGGGCTAGGGTTATGGCTATATTTAGGATTGGGTTTAGTTCTAGAGCTAGTGTTAGTGTTTGTTTTAGGTATAGGCTTTCTGATAGGGCTAGTGTTAGGTTTCAGATAAGGGTTAGGGTCAGGTTTAAACCTAGGTTTAGTATTAGGGTCAGCATAAGGGTCAGGGTTAGCGTCAGGTTTTGGGTTAAGTTTATAGCTAGAATGAAGGCTAGGGTTAGGACTAGTAATAAAGTTAGGGTTTGGGGTAGGCATAAGATTAGGGTTAGGAATGGGGTAGCAATAGTGTGAGGGTTGGATTTAGTATAAGCGACAAGGTTAGAGCTAGGTTTAGGACTAGGAATAGGGCTATGGTTAGGGCCAGTGTTAGAGTTATGGTTAAAGCGAGGGTTAGGGCTTAGATTAGGGCTAGGTTTTGTGTTAGGCTTAGAGCTATGGATAATGTAAGAACTGGCATTATGATTAGGGCTATTTTTAAGGTTAGGTTTAGGGCGAGGTCTAGTATTAGGATTAGGTAAGGGTAGGGTTAGGGCAATGGCTAATGTAAAAACTAGGGTTACAATTAGTGTTAGTTTTACCATTAGGGTTAGGGGTATGTTTAGGGTTATGGTTAGGTTTAAATTTAGGGTGATATTTAGAGTTAGGGTTAGTGTTAGAATAGGAGTCCAGGCCAGATTAGTTTTAGGGATAGGGTTAAGACTCTTATTAGGGCTAAGGTTACTGTTAGGGTTTTGTTTAAGTAGAGGGTGGTGTTTAGAGTTAGGGTGAGTGTCAGGATATGAGTCAGAGTCAGGGTTAGTTTTATGTTTAGGTTTAGGACTCGAATTAGGGCTAGGGTTAGGTCTAGGTGTAGTGTTTGGGTTTAGTTTAAGTTAAGGTTTAGGCTATTGCTTGGACTTGGTTTACTTCTGTGGTTAGGGTTAGGGCTAGTTTTAATATTATCATTAGGGTTAGGGCTAGTGTTAGTGCTACACTTAGCTTAGGGTTACGGTTAGATTTAGACTTAGGGTTAGATATAGGGCTTAGGCTAGGCATAAGGATAAGGCAAGTGTTAGGGTTATGGTATGGGATAGGGTAAGAACTAAGGCCAGGTCTAGGGTAGAGTTAGAGATAATCTTAGGACTAGAGTTATTGTTAGGGTTAGAGATAGGGCTCAATTAGGGCTAGGATTAGGGCAAGATTTAGTGTTTAGCTTAAGCCTAGGGTTAGGGTTAGAGATATGGTTACATTTAGGGTAAAGGATGGCATTATAGCTAGGTTTAGAGGTAGGATGAGCGTTAGAATTAGGGTTAGGAGTAGGTTTAGGGTTAGGGTTATGATTAAGACTAGTTTAGGACTAGGATGAGGGTAGCATTTGTTTTAGGTTTAGGGCTAAGATTAGGTCTAGGCATAATTTCAGGTCCAGAATTATGGTTAAATATAGTTTTAGGATTAGGATTTTGGCTTCATCTAGGGTAAGAGTTAGGTTTAGTGTTATGGTCAAGTTTCGAGCTAGGGGTATTGTTAGGTTCAAGATCTGATTTAGGGTTTTGTATAGGTTAAGGTTTAAAGTTAGGGCTCAAATTAGTGTTAGGGTTAGGGTTAGGATAATGATAGGTTTAGGTTTAGGGTTCAGGTTTGGTTTAGGGCAATGGATAGAGTTAGGATTAGGGAGAGGGTTAGGTTTGTGCTTAGGGATAGCATTAGGGTTAGGGTTAGGGTTATGGTAATGGATAGAGTTAGCGATCAGTGTAGGGCTTGGGTTATGGTCATGATTAGGGATAGGGTTATTTTTAGGGTTAAAGCTAGGGTTAGGGCTCAGATTAAGGCTAGGTTTTGGGTTAAGTTAGGGCTAGGGTTATGGTTACGGCTAATGTAAGTACTAGAATAATGATTAGGGCTTGTTTCAGGGTTTTAGGGCTAGGGTTAGTGTTAGAATTAGGTTTAGGGTTAGGGTGATGTTTAGAGATAGTAGAGTTAGGGTCAGTGTCAGGTTCAAGTTTAGTTTTAGAGTTCGGCTTACAACATGAATTAGGCCTAGGGTTAGGGCAAGTTTTAGGATTTGCATTAGGATTAGGGCTAGTTTTAGGTTTAGACATAGGGATCAACTTAGGATTTGATTTATAGTTAGGTTTCCATCTATGGTTAGTGCTAGGGCTAAGTATAAGGCAGGGTTTATGATTAGGGTTAGGGTTAGAATTAGAGTTTTGTTTAGGGTAAGAGATATGATTATAGCTAGGTTTAGGGCTAGGGCGAGGGTTAGTATTAAAGTTAGGGATAGGGTTAGTGTTAGGGTTATCATTAAGTCTAGGTTTAGGGCTAGGATGAGGACTATGGTTTGTGTTAGGTTTAGGGATATTTTTAGGGCTAGGACTAATGTCAGGTCTAGGTTACAGTTAGGGATAGATTTAATGTTAGGTTTATGGTTTAGTCCAGTGTAATTGTTGGGTTTTGTGTAAGGGTCAGACTTAGGTCTAGGGTTGTTTTTAGGGTCAGAGTCAGGGTTAGAGTTTGGGTTAAGTAAGGGTCTAGGGGTAGGGCTTGAATTGGTGTTAGATTTAGGTTTAGGGTAATGACAGAGTTAGGTTTAGGGTTCAGGTTTTGTTTAGTTTAATGGAAAGGGTTAGTGTTAGGCCTAGGTTTAGCCTAAGTGTTAGGGTTATTGTTAGGCTAATGGATAGGGTTAGACCTAAGGTTAGGGCTAGGGTTATGTATAGGATTAGGGCTAGTGTTTGGGTTAGGGTTAGGTTTAAATTTAGGGTTAAAGCTAGCTTTAACACTCGGATTAAGGCTAGGTTTTGGGTTAGGTTAGTGCTAGGATTAGAGCTATGGCTAATGTGTGAAGTAGGGTCATGATTAGTGCTAGATATAGGGTAAGGGTTATGGCTAGGTCTAGTGTTAGTGTTAGGTTTATGGTTATGTAGATCTAAGGTTAGAGCTAGGGTTAGTGTTAGGCTCAGAGTAAGGGTCAGGGTTAATTTTCAGGTTAGGATTAGGACTAGAATTAAGATAGGGTTAGGGCTAGGTTTGGTTAGTTTATGGGTTAGGGTTAGGGTTATGACTCGGTTTTGTTTTAGGGCTAGGGCTAGGGCTAATGCTAGGGCTAATTTTAGGATTAGTGTTAGGGTTTGGGCTAGTATTAGTGTGAGATTTAGGGTTAGGTTATGGTTTGGGTTAGGGGTAGGGCTAGAATTTTGACTAGATTTAGTCTTTGGTTAGGGTTAGATTTAGAGTTAGGTTTAGATCTAGGGTTTGAGCTAGGGGTAAGGATAGGGCTAGGGTGAGGGCTTAGTTTAGGTCAAGGTTTAGGGTGATGGTAAGTTATAGGGTTAGAACTAGATATAGGGCTAGGGCGAGAGTTAGGGTTAGTCTTAGGGCTAGGGTTAGGTTTAGTGTTAGGGATAGGGCTAAATTTGGACTGAGATTAGGGCTAGGGTTAGTGTTAGGATTAGGCCTAAGGTAAGGGCCAGGTTTAGTGTTAGGTTTAGGGTTAGGGTTAGGTTTAGTGTAAGGGATGGGATTTTAGCTAGTTTTAGGACTAGGGTAAGGGTTAGGGTTAAATTTAGAATTAGGGTTAGGGTTATGATTAAGGCGAGGTTTATGGCTAAGTTGTGGGCTCAGGTTTGTGTTAGGGTACAGGCTAGGATTAAAGTTAGGCTAATGTCAGGGCTAGGATACGGTAAGGGATAGTTTTACTGTTCGGTTTATGGCTAGGTCTATTGTAATGGTTAGTTTTCTTTTTAGGGACAGGTTTAGAGCTATGGGTATTAATAAGGTCTGGGTCAGTGTTAGGGTTTAGGTTAGGTTAAATTTCAGGGTTAGGGCTCAAATTAGCATTAGAGTTAGGGATATGGTAATGATACAGTTAGGATTAATGTTCAGGTAAGGTGTAGGTTAATGGATAGGGTTAAGGCTAGAGATTGGAATAGGGTTTGGCCTAGGGTGAGCATATGGTTTAGGGTTATCATTAGGATAATAAATAGGGTTAGAGCTAGAAATAGGGCTAGGGTTATGGTTAGTATTAGGTGTAGGGTTAGGCTTAGGGTTAGGCTTATGGCTAGGGTTATGGTTATGTTTGGCTTTAGGTTTAAAGCTAGGGTAGGGCTTGGTTAAGCTAGGTTTTGAAATAGATTAGGGATATGGCTAATGTAAGAACTAGTGTTATGATTAGGGCTAGTTTTACAGTTAATGTTAGGATTAAGTGTAATTTTTGGGTTAGGTTTAGGGTTAGGGTGATGTTTAGAGCTAGTGTTAGTGTTAGTGTCAGGGACAATGTTTGGGTTAGGGTAATGGTTAGTGTTAAAGCCAGAATTAGAACTAAGTTTAGGTCTAGGGGTAGGGTTAGGGTTTGTGTTAGGTTAAGGATTATTGTTAAGGCTAGGTCTAGGTTTTTCTGTTGGTCTAGGGCTAGAGTAATTGCTAGATTTACAATTAGGTTTAGGTCTAGGGCTAGTGTTAGGAAAAGGTTTAGGTATAATTTTAATGGTAGTGCTAGTGTTAGGGTTCGGTTTAGGGTTAGGTTCAGGTGTAGACCTAAAATTAATGTTAGGGTCAGGATAAGGGTCAGGGTTAGTGCTAGGGTTTAGGTCATGGTTAGAGTTAGAATAAAGGCTAGGTTTAGGACTAGGAATAGGGTTAGGGTTTGGGTTAGGCTAAGGATTAGGATTAGGACTAGGGTTACCATTAGGGTGAGGGTTTGGCTTAGTGTAAGAGATAGGGATAAGCTAGGGTTAGGACTAGGTGTAGGGCTAAGTTTATGGTTAGGTTTAGGGATAAAACTCGGGTTAGGGCTCAGATTAGGGCTTGTTTTGTATTAGTGTTAGGGTTAGTGTTAGATTTACAGCTAACATAAGCAATTGGGTTACGATTAGGATTAGTTTTAGGGTTAGATTCAGGGCTAGGTCTAGTGTTAGGGTTAGGTTTAAGGTTAGTTTGATGTTTAGAGCTAGGATTAGTGTTAGGAAATGAGTCAGGTTCATGGTTACACTTAGGGTTAGGGTTAGGAATTGAATTAGGTCTAGGGTTAGGGCTAGGTGTAGGGTTATGTTTTGGTTTAGGTTAAGGGTTAGAGTTAGGGGTATGGCTTGAATTTGTTATA
>NW_026007728.1:26165-57486 GCF_001458135.2 Marmota marmota marmota
AAACCTTAACTGAAACCTAAACTAAACGCTATACTTTACCCTAACTTTAAACCTAAACCTAATGCTAATTCAAGCCCTAACCCTAAACCTTAACCTAAACCAAATACTAACCCTGACTCTAACCCTAATAATAACCCTAGCTCCAGAGCTGACCTTTAACCTAAACCTAACCCTTACACTAGACCTAGCCATAACCTAACCCTAAAACTATCCTTAACAGTAACCCTATACCTGATATTAGCCCTAGCCTGAGTTCTAGCCCTAAACATATCAGAAAACCTGCCCCTCATCCTAGCCCTAATTTTAGCCTTAATTAAACTGAACCATAACCCTAGGCCTAATCCTAATTTTAACCCTGTCCCTAGCTCTAAACCTAAGTATAACACCACCCATTCCCCTAAACCTAACCCAAACCCCAATGTGAAACCTAACCCTAGCCCAAACCTGGGACTAACCTTAATATTAACCCTATACCTAAACCTAGATATAACACCACCCAGTTCCCTAAACTTAACCCTAATCCCAATGCTAACACTAACCCTAGCCCAAACACTAAGCCTAATGCTAACACTAACCCTACCCCTAATCCTAGCCCAAATTTAGCCCTAACCCTAGTCTTAACCCTAAACTTCGAACTCTAATTCTCACCCTAGCCATATCTCTAGTTCTAACCATATTATTTACCATAACCCTAATCCTAGCCCTAACCCTAGCCCTAGCCCTAACCCTAGATCTAACCCTAACTCTATATCTAACCCTAAACCTAAGCCAAAAACTCACTCTAACACTAGCTCTAACCCTGACACTAATCCAAAATCTAGACCTAACAATAGCCCTATACCTGGCCTTAAAACAAAACGAAGCCATAGCCATAAAACTTTCCTGCAACCTAAATCAAAGCATAACACTACAGCTAGCACTAACTTTAGCCTTAATTCGAATCCTAAACATAACCCTAAAACTAACTCTTACCCTCACACTGACCCTAACAATAACCATTGTTCCAAACATCACCCTAATCCTAAACCTAACAATAACACTAGTCCTAGTCCTAACCCTAACCCTAAAACTTGCACTAATTGTAAAAATAGTTCATACATTAACCATAGTCCTAACCCTAGCCCAAACTAAACCCAAAACCTAGCCCTAATTTGTGCGTTAATCCTAGCTTTAACCCTAACCCTAACCCAAAACCTATCTCTAAACCTTACACTAACCCTAGCTAGAATCCTAACCATAACCCAATACCTATCACTAGCTCTAACCCTATCCATTACCCCAAACATAACCATAACCCTAATGGTAACCATAGGCCTAACCCTAAACTTATCACTCACTGTTACCTTACTCATTTACCTGAACTTATCCTAACCCTAAACCTAACCCTATCATTACCCTAACCCTAACTCTAATGCTAATTCGAGCCCTAACCCTAAATCTTAACCTAACACAAACCATAACTCTGACCCTTCTTGTAATAATATACCTTGTTCTATCCCTGAATCTACCCCTAAACCTAACCCTTATACTACACCTAGCCATAAACCTAACTCTAAAACTATCCCTATCCATAACCCTAGACTTGACATTTGCCCTAGCTGTCATCCTAGCACTAACATTAACACAAACCATAGCCCTTACCCTAGATCTAACCCTAACTATATATCTAACCCTAAACCTAAGCCAAAAACTCACTCTAGCCCTAATCTTATCCATAAGCCTAGCCCTAAACTGAGCTATAACCTTATCAATTACTCCAAACATAACCCTAATTCTAATGCTAACTCTAGGCCTAAATCTAACCCTATCTCTTACCATAACCCTATCCATTATGCTAAACCTAACCTGAACCCTAAACCTAATGCTCTCATTAACCTAACTCAAACCCTAATACTCATTCGAGCCCTAAACCTAAACCCTAACCTAAACAAAACCCTAAACCTGACACTGACCCTAACAATACCTTTGGCTCTAAATTTGACCCTTACCCTAAACTGAACCCTTAAACTAAACATAGCCATAAACCTAACCCTAAAACTATCCCTAACCATAACTCTAAACCTGACATTCGCCCTAACACTAATCCTAGCCCTATCCCTAACACCCCGCCCTCATTCTAGCCCTAAACCTAGCCTTAATCATAATTCTAATGAAACCTTAGCCCTAACCATAATTCTAACATTTGTCCTAGCCCTAAACCTAGCTCTAACCAAATCACTTACACTAAACCTAACCCTAAGCCTAAAACGAAACCTAGGCCTAAAAATAACCATAAACCTAGCCCTAATCAAGCCCTATATCCAACCCAAATCCCAATCCTAGCCCTAAGTCTAACTCTCACTTTCGCCTTAGCCCTACTCTAGCTCGTACATTAACCCTAATCCTAGCCATAAACCTAGACCTGATATTAGATCTATCCTTAGCCCTAGACCTAACCCTAGATCTAAACCTAACTCTAAATCTAACTCTAACCCTAAGCCTAAAACTTACCGTAACACTAGCCCCAAACCTAACATTTGTCCTAGTTCAAAAACAAAGCAGAGCCATAGCCCTAACTTTAATACTTAACTCAAACCAAAACCGAACCCTACACCTAACCCTAACCCTAGCCCTAATTCCAGTCCAAAATCTAACCGTAAATCTTACCCTGACCATGAATTTTACCCTTACACTAACCCTACCTGTAAACATCACCCTAACCCTAAACCTAACCCTAACACTAGACCTAGTCCTAACCATAATCCTATATCTAGCCCAAATTGTAACACTAGTCCATACATTGGCCATAATTTTAAACTTAGCCCTAACTCTAACCAAAACCCAGCCCTAAACTGAGACCTAACCCTAGATTTAACTCTAAAACTAACCCTAACACTAGCCCTAACCCTAACACTAAATGTAGCCTGAACCCTAGCTCTAACCCTATGCCTTACCCTAAGTTAACCCTAATCATAATGCTAATACTAACCTTAACCCAAACCCTAACCCTATTACAAGTCCTAATCTTAGCCCTCTTTCTAGCTCTAACCATAACCAAAACCTGACACTTATTCTGACCCTAACAGTAACTGTAGGTCTAAACCTGAGCCTAACCCTAAACTAAACCCTAACACTAGCACTAGCAATAAACCTATACCTAACCCTAACACTAACCCTAGCTCTAATCCTATCCCTTACCCTAAGCCAAACCCTAACCCTAATGCTAACACTACTCATAACCCTAATCCTTAGCCTAAAACAAATCCTAACTTTATAATTTGTCCTAACCCTAGCTATCATTCTAGTTGTAACCATAACCCAAACACTAACCGAAACACTGACCCTTATTCTGACCCTAACCATAAACCTAACTCTAACACTAGCCCAAGACATAAACCTAATCCTAAATCTAGCCATATCTCTTACCCAAGACTTAAACAAAAACCTAGCCCTAGCCCTAATGATAACCCTTAACCTACCCCAAACACTAACCATACCTCTAGACCTAACCAAGCATAATTGAGGCTCTAACATTAACCCTAACCCTAATCCAAATACAGACCCTGACACTAATACTTACCTTAGCTTTAAAACTGACACTAACCAAAACCTAGACTTAACACTAGACCTAGCCATAAACCTAAAAAAAAGCCTAGCCCTTATATAGCCATAGAACTAACCCTAGCTCTTAATCAAACACAAAACCTAGCCCTAATCCTAGGCCTAAACCTAGCCGTAAACATAACCTAACCCTACTCCTATCCCTCAAGCTAACCCTAACCTTCACCTTAGACTTAATCCTAGCTAAAACCCTAACCCAAACCCTGAATATAACCCTAGACCTATTCTTAAACATAATATTAACCCTAGCCCTAATCATAGTATTAATACTAGCCCAAATACTATCTTTAAAATTATCCATTACCATAAACCTAATGATAACCCTAGCTCTAAACCTAACTGTAAAACTAATCCTAGACCTAACCCTAAACCTAACCCTCATTGTAGCCCTAACCCTAGATAAAACCCTAAACTAAACTCTAAACCTAACCCTAGCCCAAACCCTAACACTAACCATAAACCTAAAACTACCCCTAATCCTAACCTGACATCTAACCCTATTCATTATGCTAAATCCAAGTATAACCTTAGCTATAACCCTAACACTAACCTTAAACCTAAAACTACTCCTAACCCTAACCCGACATCTAACCTATCCATTAACCTAAATCTAAAGATAACCTTAGCACTAACCGTATCACTAACTCTAAACTTAAAACTACCCATAACCCTAATTCAACATTTAACCCTCCCATTATCTCTAAAGATAACCTTAGCCCTAACCCTAAAACTAACCCTAGACTTCACCATGAATCTAACACTAGACAAAACAATAAACCTTACTCTCACCCTAGAACTAACCCTAACTCAAAACCTAACCCATAAAATAAACCTAACCCCAACCCTAACCCTAGCCCTAGCCCTAAGCCTAATCATAACTCTAGCCCTAATCCTAACCAAAACCCTAGCCCTAACCCTAGCTATAACGCTCTCCATTACCCTAACAATAACCATTACCCAAATGCTAACCCTAGGCCTAACCCTAACCCTATCACTAACCCTAACCATAAAGGTTACCCTAATCTAAACCTAAATCTTAAAACTAAACCTTTCCATTACCCTAAACCTAACTCTAACCCTAACGCTAATTTGAGTCCTATTCCTAAAACTTAAACTAACCCATAACCAAAACCTGATGCTGACCCTAAAAAACACCTAATTCTAAACTTGATCATTACCCTAAACCTAACCCTTATACAAGATCTAGCCATGAACCTAAACCTATAAGTATTCCTAGCCATAACCTTAAACTTTACATTATCCCTATCCCTAAAATTTGCCCTAACCCTAAAGAAAACCCTAGCCCTCATTCTAACATCAAATCTAGCCTTAATCCTAACCCAATCCTAACCCTATCCCTAAACCTAATTCTAATCATTGCCCTAGCCCTAAACCTACCTATAACCCCATCTCTTCCCCTAAACCTAACCCTAAACATAAAACTAAACATATTCATAGCATCAGGCCTAACCTAACACTAATCCTAGACTTATTTCTAGGCCTAGTTTAGTCCTAATAATAATCCTAATCCTAGTATTAAGACTAAATCTAATTCTCGCCTATCCCTATTCCTAGTTCTAAACCTATCCCTTACCATAATCCAAACTCCAGAAATAACCTTAGCCCTAATCCTAGCCATAGCCCTAACCCTAAAATTAACCATGACTCTAAATGTACCCCTCAGTCTAAACTCACCGTATCACTAGCAATAACAATAACATTAATTGTAAAAGTACCCTTAATTTTAGCCATAGTCCTAAAACATAACTGAGCTATAGCACTAACCCCAAACCTTAACCTAAACCAAATCCTCACCCTACATCTAGCCCTAAGCCTACCCCTAATTCGAGTCCTATCCATAACCTAAAACTAACCATGACCCCAACTCTGAACCTAACACTAACACTAGCTCAAAATATCACCATAAACTTAAACCTAACACTAAATCTAGACTAGCTCTAACTGTAACCCTATAATTCGCCCTAATAATAACCCTAGTTCTTACATTAGCCATATCCCTAACACTAGCCCTAACAAAACACAAATCCTACCTAATCTGAACGAAAACCCTAGCTTTAACCCTATCTATAACCCTAAATATATCTCTAACCCTTACCCTAAACCTAACCCTAACTTTAATCCTTACACTAACCCTAACCCTAACCCTAACCTTAAACCTAGCCCTCACTCTAAACATAACCCTAGCCATAGACCTAGCTCTAACCCTATCCATTACACAAACCCAAACCCTAAACTTAATGCTAACTCTCAGCCTAACCCTAACACATTCCCTAACCGTAACCTATCCATTAGCCTAAACATACCCCTAACCCTAAACCTAACCTAATACTAAACCTAGAAATAACAATAACCCTAAAATTAGCCCTAATTTTAACCCTATTTCTTACATTAGCTGTAGACCTAAAGCTAACACAAAACCTAGCCCTAATCTAAGCCCTAATGCTAGCTTTAACTCTAAACCTAGCCCTAACCCTAACCCTAACCCTAAGCCTAGCCCTAACCCTAGCACTAACCCTAACCCTTACCCTAAGGCAAATTCTAACCCTAAAGCTACCTGAGTCATAAACCTAATCCTTGTGAATTTCGGAAGATGGCCGTGAATAGAGTGCATCACACCCTGTGTACCACATCACTGTGCAGGTGAATAATGAGTTAGAAGGACCAAAAGCTATCTTGTTAGGAATTTCCAGCAAAATTGGGGTGCAGTGAAACCTAGAGGAAGGATTTTCATCACCGAGGACCGGTTACTGAGTCTCAAACGCGAGCCAACTGTGCGACGGGAGATCCAGGCTGACTGATCCGCAGCCTGCCCCACGGCCCTCCCTGCGGCTACAGACGGTGGGGCGCCAACGAGAAGCTACCAGAAGCAGAGAGAAATGGCGCTACGGATTCTGTGGAGTCCTGCCAGCTGTGCCCTCACTGAGCTCCGGGCTGAGTTTGGTGTTTGAGACGGGGGAAGGAAGCAGTCCAGTTCTATCCCCCACAACGGAAAGTCCACCAAGGAAGCCAGCGGCCACCATCTTGGAGAGCTGACGTCACCATCGCCAGTTTCTGACAGATTGCCACAATAAAACAGGTGTGTGTTACTCAGCCCATCTCCCATACAGCGGGGAATTCGCATAAAATCTCTCCCAGGCTTAGCAAGCCTGCATAGAGATGTGGGGAAAGGTATAGACACCTGACCTCCAACTCCCCCTCCCATCAGCAGCGAAAACAAAACCTGTCTTGCCAGCTCTGGGGGAGGGGCAAGTGGAAAAAATCAAAACAATAGGGTGCCGGTTCCCAATAGCCACCCTCCACACCCAGCAAACTTTAGGCCCAGAGTACAGTTTGAACTGCTGAGAGGCATCACACTGGGAAAGGCCGGGCTAGCAGGAGAAGCCAGGGGACGAGATGCCAGGAATAAACCTAAGCTAACAGGTTTTTGAGAGACACGGGAGGGGGGAGGGAGCGGCTTCACACGGACTGTATCCTACAGCCAGAGGGCAAAATCTTGGCCCGGAATGCACAGCAACACCTACTGGAAGTGAAGAAAATAGAAGCTTAACAGTGCCCCTCCCTCTTTTTTTTTTCTCTTTTCTCATTTTTTAATTCTTTAATTTTTTAATTTTAATTTTTTGTATGTTTGTTAATTATTTTTTTTCTTCAATTGTAATTTTTTTCAATTGTATTTTTTATTTTACTGCATATTATTATTATTATTGTTAGTATTATTTTATCATTTCTTTTCTTTTCTATTCTTTTATCTTTCTTTCTTCTCTCCCTCTCCATTTCTTGGTTTGCATCCTTACTTTTCCCCATCTTTCCTCTTAAGCATGAACACCCAGATTACATATAACTTACTAAATGCAAATAGATGAATACTACGAATAGGTCTGTAGTCCCCCTAAGCCCTTAACTACCCCCAACTATTCCTGTCTGTTCTCTTGTTAATATCTGCCTGCATTTGAGCAACCCCCCAAAGAAGCTAACATACTAACCTCCATACCATCAAATTGCCCAACCTTAACATAAAATCCTAAGTCCAAACCTCAGTTCTCTATATGCCATCAAAATCTGAAGGCCTTTAATGAAACCAATGAATTTACCTTAAATCACAATTAAATCGAACATCTCTAAACATTGTCTCCTAACACAAAGGAGAGATAGTGGAACTATACAAACCAAAACAAATTTAAAGGAGAAAACAGAAACACAGCAGTCAAACAGAGTTGGAAAGTAACTTGAGCACCATGAAAAAACAAGGGAAAAAAGGAGTACAAACAATGCAGGACAACTTAAATACACAGGAGAACCTAGAGGCATCAGAAAAATGGTCAGAGAAAGTACTCAAGGCATACCTAACTCAGATGGAACAGAATCTTAGAGAAGACTTTAGACAGCAAATTCAAACAATGAAAGTATATTTTGAAAACGAATTAAATAAGCAAATTCAAATGGCAAAGAACGAGCTCTTCCAGGAAATATAGATTAAAAAAAAATCAAACTGTAATCCTAGAAATGCAAGAAATCATAAACCAAATTAAAAACTCAAACNCCTAACCATAACCATAAACCTAACACTAGCCCAACCATAGACTTAGCCTTAATACTAACCCTAGCTCTAATCCGAGCCCTAATAAAGCACTAACCCTAACCCTACCAAACCCTTACCCTAAGACTAACTCTAAATTCACCCTAACCCTATCCCTAGTTCTAACCCTATCCCGTTTAATAACCCAAACCCTAGCTGTAATCCAAGTCATAACCTAGATTTAACACTAACTTTAAATCTAACTCTAAAAATAAGGCTAAACCACACCCTAACACTAGCTCTAAACCTAACACTAATTTGAAAACTAGCTCTAACCCTAGCCCTAGCCCTCAAGCAAAACCAAGCAAAAACATTGAACTTAACCCTTAACCTAAACCAAACCCTAACCCTAAACCTAACCCTAACCCTAGCCCTAATTCAAGTACTAAACCTAACCCTAGAACTAATACTAATCCTGACTCTAATCCTAAAAATAACCCTAGGTCTACACATCACCCTATCCCTAATCCTAATCCTAACACTTGACCTCACCCTAAACCTAACCCTAAAACAATTTCTAATTGTAACGCCAGTTCTTACATTAGCCATAGCCCTAACCCTAATACAAAACCTAGCCCTAATCCAAGGCCTAATCCTAGCTTTAACCCTAATCCTAACCCTGGCTCTAACCCTAACCCTATCTCTAGTGCTAACCCTAGCTCTAACTCTATACCTTACCCTAAGCAAAACCCTCACCCTATTGCTACCCTAGTTCTAACCCTAATCCTAAGCCTACACCAAACCCTAACTTTATTACTAGTCCTAACCCTAGCCCTCATTCTAGCTCTAAAGTTAACCCAAACCCTAAACCTAACCCTGACTCTTATTCTGACTCTAACACTAAACCTAGGTTTAAACCTGACCCTAAGCCTTATCCGAAACCTAACACTAGCCCTACCGGTAGCCCTATACTTATATCTAACACTAACACTAGTCTTAGACCTAAACTTAATCCTAAATATTGGCAAAACCCTAGCCCTAGCCCTAACAATAACCCTTAACATAACCCAAACACTAACCCTACCCCTAGACCTAACCCTAGTTCTCATTATTATTCTAAACCTTAACCTAATTCTAACCTGAAATTTTACACTTGCCCTAAAAATACCCCTAGATCTAAACCTTATCCTAAACCCAAAACTAACCCTAACACTAGATGAACCCTAAATCTAGCAATAATCATAACTCTAGATGTTAAATTACTAATACACCTAACACTAGCCCTAAAACTCACACAAAACCTAGCCCTAATTTTAGCCTTAAACCTAACCCTAAGCATAAATCTAACCTTAAACCTAGCCTCAAACCTAACCCTAACCCTCATCCTAGCCCTACTTCTAGCTAAAACCATTAGCCTTACCCTAAACCTAACCCTAGTCCATACCCAAAACCTCACCCTAACCCTAGCCCTGATCCTAACCATAACCATAGCCCAAACCTTAGTTCTAACTCTATCCATTACTCTAACCATAACCCTAAACCTAATGGTAACCCTAGCCCTAATACTAATAGTAACCCTACCCTAGAACTGTCTATAACCCTAACACTCTTGGTAGCCCTAATACTAGCTAAATCCCTAAGCCTTAAACATAACCTAACCCTAACACTAAACAAAGACCTAACCCTAGCCCTATTCCTAACCTTAACCATAGCCCTAAGGCTAGCTTGAATCCTACCCATTTCCCTAACCCTAAACTTAACCCTAATGATTAGACTAGACCTAAAGATAAACCTACCCTAACCCTAAACATAAACCTAACCCTAAAATTAACAGTGAACCTAACCCTAATTCTAACCCTAAGCTAGCTAAAACCCTAACCCTAATCCTAAACCTAACCCTAACGCTACCCTAAGCCTAACCCTCTCTCTAACTTGACATATACACCTATTACCCTAACTCTAAAGATAACACTAGCCCTAGCCCTAACACTAACCCTAGCAAAAACCATTACCATAACCCTAGACCAAACCCTAAATTAACTTTAGCCCTAGCACTAACCCTAGCTCAAACCCTAAACAATACTCAAAACCTAATCCTAACACTAAAAATCGCCCTACCCCTTACCCTAAACCTAACTCTAGGCCTAATCCTAACCTAACCCTAGCCCTAACCCTAGGTCTAACCCTATAAATTACTCTAACAATAACCATAACACTAATGCTAACCCTAGGCCTAAACCTAAACCTATCACAAACCAAAACCATATTCATTACCCTAAACGTAACCTGAAACCTAAACGTATACCTATCCATTACCTTTACACTAGTTCTAAACTTGATGCTAATTCAAGCCCTGAATCTAAACCTTAACCTAACCCAAACCCAAAACCTTATAAATGATGACCCTAATAATACCCCTAGCTCTATAACTGATGCTTTCCCTAAATGTAACACTTAATTTTGACCTAGCCATAAACCTAACCCTAAGACTATCCCTAACTATAAACCTAGACCTGATATTAGCTCTAGCCCTAATTTTTTCCCTAAACCTAACACAAAACCTAGTGCTAATCCTACCATTAAACCTACCCTTAATCCTATCCCAAACCATAACCCTAGCCCTAATCCTAAAGCTAATTGTAAAACTAACCCATCCCTAAAATTAGCACTAAAACAAAACTGAGAAACAGGCCTTACAATAAAACCTTAACTTAAACCAAAAAATAGCACTACACCTAGAACTAAGATTAGCCCTAAATCAAGTCCTAATCCTAACCTTAAAAATAACCCTGACCCTGATTCATATCCTAACACTCACGCTAGCTCAAAACAGCACCCTAAATTTAAACCAAACCCTAAGAGTAAACCTAGCCCTAATTTGAGTCCTAACCCTAACCCTAAAACTAACCTTGACCTGACTCATATTCTAAAACTAACTCTAGCTATAAGTATCAATCTAACCTTAAACTTAACCCTTACACTTGACCTACTCCTAACCCTAACCCCAAAACTAACCCTAATTTTAACCTTAGTTCTTATATTAATCATTGCCCTAACCATAGACTTAAACCTCACACAAAAACTAGCCCTAATCTGAGCCCTAAACGTAGCTTTAACACTAACCATAGCCATAACCCTACCCTAAACCTATCTCTAACCCTATCCCTTACACTAAGTAAAATCCTAACCCTAGTGGTAACCCTAGACCTATCCCTAATCCTTTGGCTATCCAAATAATATCACTATTAATAGTCCAAAATGTAGATCTCATTCTAGCTCTAACCCTATCCCAAACTCTAACCCTAACCCTGACCCTCATACTGAACATAACACAAACTCGAGGTCTAAACCTTACCCTAACCCTAAACCAAACACTAAAACTAGCCCTACTGTAACTTTATACCTAAATAAAACCCTTCCATTAAACCAAACCCTTCCATTAAACCAAACCCTACCATTAGCCTTAGACCTAAACCTAATTCTAAATCTAGACTTAACTCTAGCTCTAGACCTAAAGAAAAACCTAGCCATAGCCTTAACTATAACCCTTAACCTAATCCAAACACTAACCCTACCCCTAGACCAAAACCTAGTCCTAATTTAGGCTTTAACTCTAACTTTAACTTTAACCCGAACACTGAACCTTCTTTTAACAATAAATGTACCTTTAAACCTGACCCTAACAAAAACCTAAACCTAATTCTAGACCCAGCCATAACTCTAACACTAAAACAAGCCCTAATCATAACTCTGGCTCTTACATTACCCATAGCCTGAACCCTAGGCCTAAATCTAACACTAAACATAGAGCTAATCTGAGGCCTAAAACTAGCCCTAATCATAACACTAACCCTAACTCTAGGCTTAAGATAACCTTAGCCCTAACCTAAACCTACTCCTCACCTTAGTCCTAACCCTAGCTCAAAGCTTAAACCTTACCCTAAACATAAACTTAGACCTATCACTAACAATAACCCTAATCCTAAAGTCAACCCTAGCCCTACACCTACCTTTACACCTACCAATTACCCTAACACTAAAATTATTAATAATCCTAGCCTGAACTCTAACTATAAACCTAACGCTAACCAGAAATCTGACCATAGACATAACCCTAAATTTAACACTCTGCATAGCTCTTACCCTACCTCCAACCTTGAACCTAATAATAAACCTAAACATAATCATAGCCCTAATCCTACTTTAAACCAAAATCTAATCCTAACCCTAACCATATATCTAACCCTATACATTATCTTAACCCTAAACCTAAACTTGATGATAATCCTAGCCCTAACCCTTACCCTAACACTACCTCTACCATAATCCTACCCCTAGACCTAACCCTAAAACTAACCTTCTCCCTAGCCCTAAACCTAGCTCAAAACCTAACCCTTACACTAACCATAACCCTAAATCTAACCCTAGTTCTAAACCTAACCCTAACTATAATGCAAGACCTATTTCTAACCATAACCCTAGTTCTAACCTAAGATCTAATCTGATCCACTACCATCACTATAACCCTTACCCTAATGCTAAACCTAAGCCTAACCATAACCCTATTGCTAATGCTAACCCTATCAATGACCTTAAACTTAACCTGAACCCTAAACCAAATCCTATCACTACCCTAACTCTAACCCTAATGCTAATTCGAACCCTAAACCTAAATCCTAACTTAAACCAAACCTTAACCTTGAGCCTTACCCTAATAATTCCCCTAGCTTTAAACCTGACCCTTACCCTAAGCCTAACCCTTACAGTAGATGTAGCCATAAACCCAACCCTAGAACTATCTTTAACCATAACCCTAGAGCTGATATCAGCCTTATTCCTAATCCTAGCCCTAAAACTAAAACAAACACAAGCCCTAATCATAACCCTAAACCTAGCCTTAATCATAACCCTAAACCTAAGCTTAGCTCTAAACTTAACCCTACCTCTAAATCTACCTCTAATGCCTCCCTTATCCTAAAAATAACCCTAACCATAACCTTATTGCTAGTCGTAAACTGAACACTAACCCTAGCCCTAATCCTGGCCTTAATTTAACCCTTATCCAAACCCTAACCTAATTCTAGCCCTAAGAAAAACTTTAATTCTCACACTAGCCCTATTACTAGTTCCAACCCTGCCCCTTACCATAACTTAACCCTAGCCCTAACCCTAGCCCTAACCCTTGCGCTATCCTTAGTCCTAGCCTAACCCTAGATCTAAGCATAACTCTAAATATAACCCTAAACATAAGCCTAAGCCTGAAACTAACACTAGATTTAATCCTAATACTAATCATGAAACTAGTGCTAACCATAATCCTGGGATAAAACAAAACCAAGCAACAGACCTAACCCTAAACCTTAACTTAAAACAAACCCTCAATTACACCTTGAACTGATCCTAGCCCTAATTTGAGTCCTAACCCTAACCTTAAAACTAACCCTGATGCTGACTTATACACTAACACTCACCCTAGCTCTAAAACACCACTATAACCTTAAACCAAACACTAAGAGTAAACCTAGCCCTAGTTTGAGTCCTAACCCTAAAACAAATCCTGTCCCTTACTCCTAACCTAACAATAACTGTAGCTCTAAATTTATCATAACCTTAAACCTAACCATAAACACTAACCTTAAACACTAACCCTAAATCTAACCCTAATTGTAACCCTGATTATTACATTATTAATTGCCCCAACACTAGCTCTAATGTTAACAAAAAAACTAGTTGTATTCTGAGCCCTAAACCTAGCTTTATTACTAACCCTAACCCTAAACCTAACCCTAAAACTAGCTCTAACTCTATCCCTAAACCTAAGCAAAACCCTAACCCTAATTGTAACTCTAGCCCTATTCCTATTCCTTAGGATAATCAAAACCCTAACCCTATTAATAGTACTAAATCTAGCCCTCATTCTAGCTCTAACCTATCCCAAATCCTAACCCTAACTCTGACCCTTATTCTGACCATAACACTAACCCTAGGTCTAAACCTGACCCTAACCCAACACCAAAACTTACAACTAGCCCTACCAGTACCCTTATACTAATCCTGACACTACCAGTAGCCTGAGACCTCAACCTAATCCTAAATCTAGCCTTAACTCTAGCCCAAGACCTATACAAAAACCTAGCCCTAGCACTAACAACAACCCTTAACCTAATGAAAAGACTAACCCTACCCTTAGACATAAACCTAGTCCTAATTCTGGCTTTAAACTTTACCCTAACACTAACCTGAACACTGACCCTGCATTTAACACTAAGTTATCTCTAATCCTGACCCTAAACGAAAACCTAAACCTAACACTAGACCTAGCCATAACCCTAAACCAACAACTAGTCCTAATCATAATCCTAGCTCTTACATTACCCATGGCCCTAACCCTATGCCTTAAAGTAACACAAAACCTAGAGTGAATCCTAGGCCTAAACATAGCCCTAAGCATAACCCTAACCCTAACCCTAGCCCTAAACTTAACCATACCTGTAGCCTTAGTCCAAAACTTTTCTCAATGCCTAACCCTTGCCCTAAATTTAAACTTAGACTTATCCCTAATTCTAACCCTAACCCAAGCCTTAACCCTAAACTTAACCTTATCCCTAAACCTAGCTCTGAACGTACCCATTAATGTAACCCTAACCAAAAACCTATTGATAACCATAGCCATAACCCTAACCATAACCCTAAACATAACCTGAAAAATAAACCTAGACCTAACCGTAAACCTAACACTTGCCATAGCCCTAACCCTAACTCAAACCCTAATCCGCATCAGAAAGCTAAACCTAACCATTCCTTAACCTTAACCCTAAAACTAAATCTAACCCTAAACCTAACACTAAACTTACATCTAACCATATCAATTACCCTAACACTTATCCTAAATCTAATGATAAACCTAGCCCTAACCTAAACCCTAACGCTAAACTTTGCATAATCCTATCCCTAGACATAATGCTGAACCTAACCCTAAACTTAGACCTAGCCATAAATCTAGCTAACACCCTAATCCTTACCTTAAACAAACCCAAGCCCAAACCCTAACCTTAATCCTAGCCCTAATCCTAATAATAATGATAGCCCAAACCCCAGCTCTATCTCTATCCATTATCCTAACCATAACCCTAAACCTAATGCTAACACTTGCCCTAACCCTAACACTACCTCTGTCCCTAACTCTGATTCTAAACTTAACCCTCAATTAGTAAATCCATGACCTTACTATTAACCTAACTGTAAGAAAACCCTAAGCATAACACTAAGCATAACAAAAGCCCTAACCCTAATACTAACCCTAACCCTTGACCTAACCCTAAGCCTTACCCTAGCCTTAGCACTAACCCTAGCATAAAGCCTAACCCATATCCCAAACTTAACCCTAACCCTAACACTAGCCATAACCATAACCCTAATCCTAACTCAAGCCCTAATCCTAAACATAATCCTAGCCCTAACCATAGATCTAAATCTATCCATTACCCTAACAAAACCTAGCCTTAGCCCTCAAAATAGCCCTTAACCTAACCCAAACACTACCTCTACACCTAGACCTAAGCCTAGTCCTAATTCTGGCCATAACCCTAACCCAAACACTGACCCTTCCTCTAACACAAATCCTAGCTCTAAACTTTATCCTAACCCCCAAATCTAGCCATAACCCTAGCACTAGACCTAGCCATAACCCTAACTCAAGGTCTTACAGTACCTATAGCCCTAATGTTAGTCTTAAAACTCACACAAAACCAAGCCCTAAGTGTAACCCTAACCCTAACGCTAGACTTAACACTAACGCTAACCCTTGCCCTAAACTTAACCCTTGCCCTAACCCTAACCCTAGCTCAAACACTAACCCTTAACCAAAATATAACTATAGACCTAACCCTAACCTTAACCCTAGTCCTAATCCTAACCATAACCAAGGCCAAACCCTAGCTCTAACTCTATCCATTACCGTAAACATAACCCTAAACCTAATGCTAACCATTGCTCTAAACTTAACCCTAACCTTAAACCTAGATGTCACACTAACTGTAATCACTGCCCTAGCCCTAACCATAGCTAAAATCCTAACACTTACCCTAAACCTAAACCTAGCACTACCCTAGGATTAACCCTAACACTAACCCTAACCCTAGCCCTAATCCTAACCATAACCCTAGTCCTAAACCTATTCATTACCCAAAACATAAGCCTAATCCAAATGCTAACCCTAGGCCTAACTCTAAACCTATCTCTAACACTAACCTTATCCATTACCTAAAACTAACCTGAACACTAAATCTAACCTTATTGATTACTATAACACAATCTCTAACCCTAATGCTAAATTGAGCCCTAAACCTAAACCATAACCTAAACAAAACCCTAAACAAGACACTTACCCTAATATTACACCTAGCTTTAAACCAGATCCTTTCTCGAAACCTAACCCTTACAATAGACTTAGCCATAAACCTAACCTTAACACTATCCTTAAACATAACCCTAACTGACATTAATCATAGACCTAATTCTCACCCTAAACCTAATACAAACCCGAGACCTAATCCTAGCCCTAAACCTAGCCTTAATCGTAACCTGAACCCTAACCCTAGCCCAATCCCTAATTTCAACCCTATCCCTAGTCTGAACCTAGGTATAAGCACATACCTTCTCCTAACCCTAACCCTAACCCTAATCCTAACACTTACCCTAGCCCTAACCCTAGGCCTAACCCTAACACTAGCCATAGTTCAAATACTAGCCCTAATTTAGTGCTAACCATAACCCTAACTCTAACCTAACTCTAACCCTACCACTAAGACAAAAATCTAACTCTTGCCTGAGACCTATTTCTAGTACTAACTCTATCTGTTACCATAACCCTAACACTAGCCCTAATCTAACCCCTAACCTAGCCCAAGTTCTAACCCTAGATCTAATCATAACTCTAAATAAAACCCCAAGCCTGAGCCTAAACCTCACCCTACTGCTAGCTCTAACACTATCGCTAATCCTAAAACTAGTTCTAAACCTAGCCGTAGCTCTACCAAAAAAAAAAAAAAAACACAAAAATACTGAGCCCTATCCCTAACCCTAACACTAACCTAAGTGTAACCTCAGACCTGACATTAGACTTAGCCTTAATTCTTTCCCTAACCGTATCACAAAACCTAACTCTACACCTACCCTTAACTCTAGCCTTATTTTGAGTGTTATCCCTAACCCTAAAACTAACACTGACCTTGACTCTGAACCTAAGACTAACCCTATTTCAAATCATCACCCTAATCCTAAACCTAATCCTAACACTAGACCTAGCCCTAAACCTAACCCTAAAACTAGCACTAATCATAACACTAGTTCATATATTACCCATAGCCCTAACCTACCCCTAACCTATTCTAAAACCTAACCCTAAACCTAACCCTAAAACTAGATTTTAACCTAACCCTAATTCTAAACCTAATCCTAACCCTAGCCTTAATCCTAATCATAACCCTAGCCCTAACTCTAGCTCTAATCCTATCCATTACCTTAACCCAAAACCTAACCCTAATACTAATCCTAGGAAAACCCTACCTCTATACAAAACCATAACCTCTCCATTACCCTAAACCTAACCTGAACCCTAAACCTAACCATATCAATTATCTTACCCATAAACATAATCCTAAAGCTAATTTAAGCGCTAACCCTAAACCTTAACCTAGACAAACCTGAACCTTGTTCCTGACCCTAATAATACCCCATCTCTAAAAGTGATCCTAACCCTCAACCTAACTCTTACACTATACATAGCCATAAACCAAATCCTGAAACTATCCCTAAACATAACCCTAGACGTGACATTATTCCTAGTCCTAATGCCAGGCCTTATGCTAAAAAAACAACAAAACAAAACAAAACAAAACAAAACAAAACAAAAAACATAGTCCTAATCCTGGCCCGAAACCTAGACTTAATAAACCCTTGGCCTAACACTAGGCCTAACCCTAAGATGAACCCTCACCCTAGACCTTAACCTAGCTATAATATCATACCGTACCCTAACCATAATTCTAGCCCTAGCCCTAAACCAAGGCCTAACCCTAATACTAACCCTAGCTCTAATCCTAGAACTAATTTATCCCTAAACCAAAACCTAATCATATCCCTAGCCCTAGGAATAACTCTAACTCTCACCCTAGCCCTATCCCTAGTTCTAACCATATCTCTTACCATAATGCAAAGCCTAGCCCTAACTCTAGCCCCAAACTTAGCCCTAGCCCTAAAACTAGATCTAACCCAAATTCTAAATCTAACCCTAATGTTAAACATAAAACTCACCTTAACATCAGCCCTAATGCTAATTTGAAAACTATCCCGAACCATAGCCATAGCATTCAAGAAAAATTGAGCTACAACTCTAATCCTAAACCTTAACCTAAACCAAACCCTAACGCTACACGAAGCCCTTAACCTGGCCCTAATTCGAGTCCTAAAACTAACTGTACAATTAATAATGACCCTGACTCTCATCCTAAAACTAACCCTAGCTCTTAACATTACCCTAACCCTAAACCCAACCCGAACACTAAATCTAGCCCTAAGCCTAAACCTGAAACTAGCCCTAAACATAATGCCAGTTCTTACATTACAAATAGCCCTAACCCTAACCTGAAACCTAGCCTTAATCTGAACCCTAACCCTAGCTTTAACCCTAATGCTAACCCTAACCCTAATCCAAGCTCTAACCCTATCACTTACCCTAAGCCATACCCCAACTGGAATGCTACCCTAGTCCTAACCATAATCCGTAGCCTACCCCCAAATCTAACTCTATTACTAGTCCTAACCCTAGGTCTCCTTCTATCTCTAACCCAAACACAAAACCTAAGATTATCCCTGACCCTATTCTGACCCTAACAATAACCCTAGGTCTAATCCTGACCCTAACCCTAAACCAAACACTAACACTGGCCCGATCATAAACCTATACATAAACCTAACCATAACATTAGCATTAGACCTAAACTTAATCCTAAATATAGCCATAACTCTAGTCCTAGCCCTAAACAAAATCATACCCCTATTACTAACAATAACCATTAGCCTAACACAAAGACTAAAAATACCCCTAGACTTAACCATAGTAAAATTGTGGCTTTAAACCTAAATCCAATGCTAACCCAAACACTGACCCTTACTCTAACACAAACCCTAACTCTAAACCTTATACTAACCCCAAAACCTATCCCTAACACTAGACCTATCCATAACCCTACCCTTAAAACTAAACATGACCATAATCCTAGCTCTTATATTACCCATAGTCCTAACACTAGACTTAAACCTCCCCCAAAACATAGCCCTAAATGTAGCACTAAAACTAGCTGTAAGCCTAACCATAACAATAACTCTAGCCCTAGCCCTAACCCTCATGCTTTCCCTAGGCTTAACCCTAGCTCAAAATCTAAGTCTTACCCTAAATGTAACCCTAACCCTAACCCTTGCCCTAATCATAATTGTAACCATAGCACAAATCCTACCTCAAATTCTATCCATTACCTTAAATATAATCCTAACACTAATGCTAACCCTAGCCCTAACTCTAATCCAAATCTAACCATAGCCATGACTATAACCCTAAAACTCACCCTAGCCCTAACCATAAACACTTAACCTAAACCTAACCCTAACAGTAACCCTAGATCTAACCCTAACCCTAGCCCTAATCCTAACCTCAAACCAATCCCTAACACTAGCACTTACTCTATACATTACCCTACACATAAGCCTATCCCAAATGCTAACCCTAGGCCTAAACATAACACTATCCCTAAAACTAACCCTATACATTACTCTATATATTAACTGAACCCTAATCCTAACATTATCCATTACTATAACACTAACCAAAATGCTAATTCGATCCCTAACCCTAAACCTTAACCTAAAGCAAACCGTTTCCTGGAACCTGACCCTAATAATACACCTAGCGATAAACCTGACCCTTACCTAAACTTAATCCTTACACTAGACCTACAAATAAACCTAACCCTAATGGTAACCATAGACCTGACATTAGCCTTAGCCCTAATTGTAGCCCTTACACTAACACAAAACCTAGCCCTCATCATAGCCCTAAACCTAGCCTTAATCCTGATCCAAACCCTCACCCTGGCCGTATCCCTAATTTTGACCCTCGACCTAGTCTTGAAGCTAGCTATAACCCCATCACTTCCCATGAAACTAACCCTAACCCTAACAATTATACAAACTCTAACCCTAGCCTTAACCATAGGCCTAACCCTAACACTAACCCTATCGCTAATCCTAGCCCTAATTTAGCCCTAACCCTAACCCTACCACTAACCCTATCCCTAAGACAAACTTACTCTCACCCTAGCCCTATTTATGTTTCTAACCCTATCCATTACCATAGCCCTAACATTAGCCCTCATCCTAGCCATAGCCCTAACCCTAGATCTAACCATAACTCTAAAATAATTCTAAACTTAAGCCTAAACCTCACCCTACAACTAGTCATAACACTATTGCTAATCCTAAAACTAGCCATAACCCTAGCCCTAGCCCTAAAACAAAACTGAGCCATTATTCTAACTGTAAACCTTAATCTAAACCAAACCCTAATCCTACAACTAGCCATAACCCTAGCTCTAATTCAAGTCCTAGGCCTAAAACTAACCCTAGCTCTAAATACCATCCTAACCCTAAAGCTAATACTAACACTAGACCTAGCCAAAATCCTTACCCTAAAACTAACCCTGATTGTAATGCTAGTTTTTACATTGGCTGTAGGCCTAACTCTAGCCTTAACCCTAATGCAAAAATAGCCGTAATCCAAACCCTAACACTAGATTTAAACCTAAACCTAACCCTAACCCTAGTCTTAAACATAACCCTAACTCTAGACCTAAATGTATCCCTTACCCTAAGCCAAACCCTATCCATAATGCTAACCCTAGTCCTAATCCTAATTCTTGGCCTAACCCAAACTCTATTCCTATTACTAGTCCTAACCCTAGCCCTCATTGTAGCTCTAACCCTAACCCAAAACCAAACCCTAACCATCACCCTTGTTCTGACACTAATACTTATTACAGGTCTAAACCTTACCCTAACCATAAACCGAACCCTGAAACATGCCCTATAGTAACCTTATACCTAAACTTAACCCCAACACTAGCCCTAGACTTAAACTAAATCCTAAATCTAGTAATAAATCTAGCCCTGGACCTAAACAAAAACTTAGTCCTAGCCCTAACAATAACCCTTAACCTAAACCAAAAATTAACCCTACCCCTAAACCTAACATTGTCTTAATTCTGGCTTTCACCCTAACCCCAACTCTAACCTGAACACTGACCCTGCCTTTAGCAGTAAACCTATCTCTAAACATGAGCCTAACTAATTTCTAAACCTAACACTAGACCTAGCCATAACCCTAACACTAAAACAAGCCCTAATAATAACCCTAGATCTTATATTACCAATAGCCCTAACCTTAGGCCTAAACCTAACACAAACCTAGGTCTTATCCTATGCCTAAACCTAGACTGAGGCATAATCCTAGTACAAACTGTAGCCCTAACCCTAACCTAACCCCACGTTAATCCTAACCCTAGTAAAAAACCTAACCCTTACCCTAAATATATACCTACACCTATCCCCAAATCTAACCCTAAAACTATTCCTAATCCTAACCTTAACTCTAGCACTAAACCTAGCTCTAAAGATACCCATTACCCTAAACATAACCCTAACTCTATTGATAACCCTAGGTCTAACACTAAGTCGAAACCTAACCAAAAAACTAATCATAGACTTAACACTTAAACTCACCCTCACCATAGACCTAACCCTAGCTCAAACTCTAACCCTTACCATAAAACTGACCATAAATATAGCCCTAACCCTAAGCCTAAACCTCAATCTAACTCTTACCATAAACCTTAACCTACATGTAATCATATCCATTATTCTAATGCTAACACTACCCCTCATGATGACCATAGCCCTAATCCTAACCCTAAACCTAACCCTAACATAGACTGATACCTAACCCTAACCCTCGCCCTAGCCCTAAACCTAGCTCAAAATCCAACCCTTACACTAAATAAAACCCTAAACCTAACCCAAGATCAAACCATAACCCTAACTCAAGACCTATTTCTAACCATAACCATAGTCCTAACCTTAGCTCTAACCCTATCAATTATCCTAACCATAACCCTTACCCTAATGCAAACTCTAGAGCTAACCCTAACCCTATCACTAACCCTAACCCTATCAAATATCCTAAACCTAAACTGAACCCTAAACAAAAACCTATCATTACCCTAACCCTGACACTAAAGCTAATTATAGCCCTAACTCTAAACCCAAACCTCAAAAAAACTCTAACCCTGACCCTTATCCTATATAATCCCCTTAGCTCTAAACCTGACCCCTACCTAAACCTAACACTTATATTAGACATAGCCATAAAACATTCTAAATCTATCCCAAAGGGTATCCGTAAACCTGACATAGCACTAGCTCTAATCCTAGCCCAAACCCTAACACAAACCCCAGGCCTTATTGTAGCCCTAAACCTAGCCGTAATCCTAACCCTAACCCTAAACTTAGGCCTAACCCTAACACTAACCCTAGCCCTAATCTTAGCCCTAATTTAGGCCTATACCTAACCCTAGCCCTAAGACTAACTCTAACTCTCACCCTAGCTCCATGTCTAGTTCTAAACCTACCCCTTACTGGAACAATAATCCTAGGCCTAATGCTAGCCCTATCCTTAGCGCTAGCCATAACCTAGTTCTAACTCTAACTCTAAATATAACTTTAACCCTAAGCCTAAACCTAAATTTAACACTAGACCTAACCCTGATGCTAATCCTAAAACTAGCCCTAATCCTAGCTCTAACCTTATAACAAAACCGAGACATAGCCCTAACCCTAACCCTTAACCTAAACCAAACCCTAAGCCTAACCCTAAACTTAGACCTAATTCGAGTTCTAAGCTGAGCCCTAAAACTAACGTTAACCATGAATATGACCATAACAATAAGCCTACCTCTAAACATCACCCTAACCCTAAACCTAAACCTAACACTAGACTTAGCCCAAAACCTAAACCTAAATTAAGCCTTAATTATAACCCTGGTACGTATATTAGGCATAACACTAACCTTAGCACTAACTTAACACAAAACCTAGCCCTAATTCAATCCCTAACCCGAGTTTTTACCCTAACACTAACTCTAACCCTAGCCCTAATCATAACCATAACCCTATCCAAAACCCTAGCTCTAACCCTATCTATTGCCATAAACATAACTAAAGCTAACACTAGGACAAAACCTAACCCTATCCCTAATCCTAACCCTATCCATTACCCACCAAACCTAAAACCTAAACCTCACCCTATCATTACTCTAATCCTAATCTTAACATTAATTCAAGCCTAAATTAAAACATTAACCTATCCCAAACCATAACCCAGATTCTGACCCTAATAAAACCCCTAGCTCTCAACCCGACCCTAAACATAAACATAACCCTTACACTACCTGTATCCACAAACCTAACCCTAAAACTATCTTTAACCATAACCCTAGACCTTATATTAGCCCTAGCCCTAACCCTAGACCTAACGTACAACAAACGCTAGCCCTAAAACTAGCCTTAATCATAAAGCTAACCCTAACCATAGGCCTAGACCTAATTCTAACCCTCACTCTACCTCTAAGTCTAGCTATAATGCCAATCCTTACTCTAAACTTAACCCTAACCGTAAACCTAATGCTAGGCCTAAGCTGAACAATAAACCTAGCCCTAATTCTAGCTCTAATTGAACCCTGTTCTTAACCCTAACCATAGCCCTAAGACTAACTCTAACTTTTACATTAGCCTTATTCCTAGTTATAACCCTATCCCTTACCATAACCCTAACCCTAACCCTAATCCTAGATTTAACCCTAGTCATAAACCTTGCCCTATCCTTATTCCTAGCCATAACTCTAGATCTAACCCTAACTCTAAATCTAACCTTAAGCCAAAGCCTAATCCCTAACTCTAAAGCTACTCATAAAACTATTCCTAACCCCAACCCTAGCAGTAAATAAAAACTGAGCCATAGCCCTAATACTAAACCTTAACTTAAATCAAATCCTAACACAAAACCTAGACCTAACCCTAGCTCTAATTCGAGTCTTAACCTTATACTTTATACTCTGACTCATATCCTAACACTCATCCTAGCTCTAAACACCATCGTAACCTTAGATGGAACGCTTACAGTAACCCTAGCCATAATTCGAGTCCTAACCCTAACCTTAACTAACCCTGACAATGACTATTAACCTAACACTAACACTAGCTCTAAATATCACCATAACCTTAAACCTTATCTCAACACTAGAGGTCTAACACCTAGCCTTAAGCCTAAAACTAACCATAATTTTAACTCTTGTTCTTAAATTAGCCGTTACTCTAACCCTAGCCCTAATCCTAACACAAAACTAGCTCTACTCCGAGCTCTAAACCTAGCTTTAATCCTAACCCTAGCCCTAACCCTAGCTTTAACCCTATCCCTTACCCTGAGCAAAAACCTAACACTAATGCTAGAATTAGGGTCCTAAGTCTAACCCTAATCCTAAACATAATCCAAACACTGACCCTATTACTAGTCCTAACCCTAGCCCTCATTCTATCTCTAACCATAACCCAAACCCTAACCCTAACTATGACCCTTATTCTGACCCTAACACAAATCGTGGGTCTAAACCTGAACCTAACCCTAAACCAAACTCTAACAATAGCCCTATCAGTAACCTTATACCTACACCTAACCCTAACACTAGCCCTAGACCTAAACCTAATCCTAAATCTAGCCATAACTCTAGCCCTAGACCTAAAGAAAAACCTAGACTTAGCTCTAATAATAACCCTTAGTCAAAGCAAAACACTAACTCTTCCTCTAGACCTAACCCTAATCCTAATTTTGGCTTTAACACTAACCATAATCCTAACCTGAACACTGACCCTGACACTAACACTAACCCTAGCTCTAAACATCACCCTAAACCTGAAGCTACACCTAGCCCTAACATTAACCTTAAAACTAGCCTTAATCATAACAAGTTCTTAATTTAGCCATAGCTCTAACCTATTGCAAAACTTAAACCCTAAACTTCACCCTATCATTACCCTAATCCTAACCTTAATGTTAATTCAAGACTTAATGATGAACGTATCACTAATCCTAACCCTAAACTTAACCATAGCCCTAATCTAAGCCCTACTGTATTTAACCCCAAAGGTGACCCTAACCCTAAACCTAAGCCTAAGCCCAACTCTAGGCCTAATCCTAAGCATTACCCTAAACCTAACCCTAGCTCTAACCCTACTCATTACACTAAGAATAACCCTAACCCTTATGCTAACCCTAGGCCAAACTGTAATCCTATCCTGATCCCTAACCTTATCTATTACCCTACACCTAACTAGAACCCTAAACCTAAACCTATCGTTAACCTATCACTAAACCTAATGCTAATTCGAGGCCTTACCCTAAACATTAACCTAACCTAAACCCTTACCCTGACCCTAACAATACCCCTTGCTCTAAAACTGACCCTAACCATAAAACTAACCCTTAAAATACACCTAGATATAAACCTAACACTAAAACTATCCCTAACTCTAACCCTAAACCTGATATTAGCCCTAGCTTTAATCCTAGTCGGAACTGTAACAAGAAACTTAACCCACATCCTAGACATAATCCTCGCCTAATAATAACCCTAACACTAACCCTAACCCTAATTCTAACCCTCACCCTAACCCTAAACCTAGGTGTAATCTCATCACTAACCCTAAACCTAACATTAAACCTAGCCCTAAACCTAGGCCTAAATCTAACACTAACCCTTGCCCTAATCTCAAACCAAATTTAGCCCTATCTGTAACACTAAACATAACCCTAGCCTAAGATAAACTACAACTCTTGCCCTAGCCCTATACGTAGTTCTAAACATTTCCCCTACCAGCATCCTAAACCAAGCCCTTATCTTAGCACTAACCCTAGTCTTAACCATAAAACAAAACCGAGTCATAGCCCTAATCCTAACCATTAACCTAAACCAAACCCTAATCCTACACCTATCCCTAACCCTATCCCTATCCATAATTCTAGTTCTTAACCCTAACCTGAAAACTAACTCTGACCCTGACTCTGACCATAACACAAAACCTAGCTCTATAATCATTGTAACCATAAATTTACCCCTAACACTAGAACTAGCCTTAACCTTAACCCTATAACTAGTGCTAATCATAACCTTACTTTGTACATTAGCCATAGTCTTAACCCTAGCCCTAACCAAACCTAGGCTTAATCAGAGTCCAAAAACTAGCTTTATCCCTTAACTAAAACCTAACACGAACCCTAACAAAAGCCCTAATCCTATACATAGCCCTAGCCCTACCCTTAGATCTAACTCTATCCATTACCCTAATGATAACCCTAACCCTTATGCTAACACTAGGCCTAAACCTAACCCTACCCATTACAATAAAGCACACCTAAACCATAAACCTAACTCTGTCATTACCCTAACCCTAAACCTAATGTCAATTCAAGCCATAAACTTAAACCCTAACCTAACCCAAACTGTAACCTAACCCAAACCCTAACCTTGATTCTGACTTTAATAATAACCCTAGGTCTAAACCTGACCCTTACCATAAACCTAACTCTTACACTGGGCCAAGCCATAAACATAACACTAAATCTATCCCTAATTGTAACCCTAAACCTGACATTAGCCCTAGACCTAATACTAGCCCTAAAAGTAATGCAAACACTATCCCTCATCCTAGCCCTAAACCCTAGCCTTAATTATAACCCTAAATCTAACCCTAGCCCTAAGCCAAATACTAACCATCGCCAAGCCCTCAATATAGGTATAACACATTCCTTTAAACTAAAATTAACCCTAACTCTAAACTTAATCCTAGGCCTAAACCTAACACTAACCCTAGCCCTAATTTAGCCCTATCCTTAAACATAACCCTAAACCTAGCCATAAAACAAACTCTAACTCTCACACTAGCCCTATCATTAGTTCTAATTCCTGTACATAACTCTAACCCTAGCCCTAACTGTTGTCCTAACCCTTGCCCAACCCTTAGCCCTAGCACTAGCATTAGATCAACACCTATCTCTAAATCTAACCCTAACCTGAAGCCTAAGCCTAACCCTAACACTAGCCCTAAGCCTAATACTAATCCCAAAACTAGCCCTAACCCTAGCCCTAGCCTAAAACAAAACTTAGCCATAGCTGTAACACTAATACTTATACTAAGCAATAACCTAACCATACACCTATCCCTAACCCTGGACTTAATTCGAGTTTTAAGGCGAACCTTAAAACTAACATTCTAAACATTCTGACCCTGACTCTGACACTAACATTAACCCTAGCTCTAAACATCACCCTAACCCTAAACCTAACCCTAACACTCAACCTAGCCCTAACCTTAACCCTAAAATTAGCCCTAAATATAACCCTAGTACTTACATTAGCCATAACCCTAACCCTAGAACTAACTTAACCTAAAACCTAGCCATAATCTGAGCCCTATCTGAAGGTTCAAACCTAACCCAAGCCCTAACCATAACCCTAGCCCTAATCATAACCATAATCCTAGCCCTAACCCTAGTCTAACTCTATCCATTACCATAAATATAACCCTAACCCTAATGCTAATAATAGGCCTAAACCTAATGCTATATCTAATCCTATTTCTATTAATAAACCTAAACCAAACCTGGACCCTAATAATAACCCTATCATTACACTAACCCTAACCCTAATCCTAATTCAATCGCTAAGTTTCAACCTTAACCTAACCTAAACCTTAACCCAGACCTTGTCCATAATAATACCCCTAGGCCTAAATCTGACTGTAACCCAAACCTAACCCTTACACTGGACATAGACATAATGCTAAACATAAAATCATCTTTAAACATAATTCTAGACCTGAAATTAGCCATATCCCCAAATCCTAGCCCTAACCCTAAAACAAACACTAGCCCTCATTCTAGCCCTAAACCTAGCCTTAATCATAACATTAACCAAATCCCTAAACCTAATTCTAAATATGACCCTACCTCTTAACCTAGGTATAACATCATCCCTTACCCTAAACTTAATCCTAACTCTAACCCTTTTCTATATTTAAGCTGAACACTAACCATAGCCCTAATCCTAGCCCTAATTTAGCCCTTTTCTAACCCTAGCCCTAAGACTAACCCTAATTCTCACACTACCCTATACCTAATTCTAACCTATTACATACCATAATACTAACCCTAGCCCTAACTCTTGCCCTATCCTCAGTCTTTACCCTAAAATAGATCTAACCATAAATCTAAATCTAACCCTAACCCTAGGCTTCAGCCTAACACTAACACTAGTCCTAACCCTAACACTAATTATAAAATTAGCACTAACCCTAACCCTAGCAGTAAAACAAAACCAAGCAATAGTCCTCACCCTAAACCTTAACTTTAACCACACTAACACTACATCTAGAACTAACCCAAGCCCGAATTCGACTCCTAACCCCAACCTTAACTTACTCTGACACTGACTCATATCCTAACACTCACCCTAGATCTAAACACCATCATAACCTTAAACCAAAACCTACCAGTAACCCTATCCCTAATTCGAGTCCTAACCCTAACCCTGACCCTCACTTATATCCTAAAACTAACCCTAGCTCTAAATATCTACCTAACCTTAAACCTATCCCTAACCCTAATCCTAAAACTAACCTTAATTATAACCCTAGTTCTTACCTAAGCCATTGCCCTAACCCTAGCACTAACCCTAACACAAAAACTTGCACTAATCCAAGCTCTAAACCTAGCTTTAACCCTAACCCTAACCCTAGTTCTATTCCTATCCTTTACCCTAAGTAAAACTCTAACCCTAATTGTAACCTAGACCTATTCCTAATCGTTAGCCTAACCAAAATCCAAACTCTATTTATATTCCTGACCATAGCTCTCATTTTACTCTAATCTTATCCCAAACCCTAATGCTAACCTTGGCCCTTATTCTGACCCAAATAATAACCCTTGGTCTAAACTTGAACCTAAGCATGGAGCAAACCCTAACACTGGCCCTAACGGTAACTTCATACATAAAACTAACCTAATCCCAGCCTTAAGACTAACTATAACTCTCACACTAGACCTATCCCTAGTTCTAACCCTATTCCTTACCATAACCCAAAACCTAGCCCTAAACCTAGCACTAGTGCTTGCCCTAACTTTAGTCCTTGACATTACCGTAGATCTAACCCTAACTCTAAATCTAGCCCTAACCCTAAGACTAAGCCTAACACTAACACTAGATCTAACTTTAATATTAATCAAAAAACTAGCCCTAATGCTAACCCTAGCAGTAAAACAATTCTGAGCAATGGCCCGAACCATTAACCTTAACTTATACCCCCATAAAACTACATCTAGACCTAACCCTAGGCCTAATTCAACTCCTAAACCTAACCTTAAAACTAACCCTGACACTCACTCATATCCTAACACTCACCCAAGCTCTAAACACCATCCTAAGCTTAAACAAAAACCTAACATTAATTCTATCACTAATTCAAATTGTAAACCTAACCCTGACCCTGACTCATATCCTAACACTAACTCTAGCTCTAAACATCACCCCAAATTTAAACCTACCCGTAATACTAGACCTACCCCTACCACTAACCCTAAAACTAACCCTAATTGTAAATCTAGTTCTTAGATTAGCCATTGCCCTAATCGTAGTCCTAACCCTAACACAAAAACAAGCCATAATACAAGCTCTAAACCTAGCTTTAACCCTAACCCTAACTCAAACTTTAACCCTAGTTCTAATCCTAAACTTAACCCTAACCCTAACCCTAACCCTAATGGTAACCCTAGACCTATCCCTAATCCTTAGGCTAACCAAAATCCTAACTCCATTAATAGTCTGGACCCTAGCCCTCATTCTAGCTCTAATCCTAACCCAAACTCTAATGCTAACCCTGACCCTTATTCTTACCCTAACACTACACTTAGGTCTAAACCTGACCCTAACCCCAGACCAAACTCCAACAGTGGTACTACCGATAAACTTATTCCTAAACCTAACTCTACCACTAGCCCTAGACCTAAACCTAATCCTAAATCTAGCCTTAACTCTAGCCCTAGAACTAAACAAAAACCTAGTCCTAACCCTAACAATAACCCTTACCCTAACCCAAACACTACCCCTACCTCTAGGCCTAAACCTACTCCTAATTCTGGCTATAACCCTAACTCTAACTGTAACCCGAACACTGACCAGCATTTAAGAGTAAACTTACCTCTAAACCTGTCCCAAACTGAAAATATGAACTTAACACTAGACCTGGCCATAACCCTAACCCTAAAACTAGCAATATTCATAACCCTAGTTCTTATATTACCCACACTCCTAACTCTAGAACTAAACATAACACAAAACCTAGAGCTAATCTTAGGCCTTAAACTAGCCATAAGCATAACCCTAAATCTAACCCTAACACTAACCCTAATCCTAAACTTAACACTAGCCCTAACACTAGCTCTAAACCTACACACTATCCTATTTCTAATCATAAACATAACTCCAACCCTAACCAGAAAAATAAACCTAGACTTAACCCTAAACCTAACATTCACTATTACCTTAACCCTAGCTCAAAACCTAACCCTTACCATAAACCTAAACATAACCATAGCCCTAACCTTAATCCCAAACTTAAATCTAACCCTACCCTAAACCTACACCTAAATCTAACCATATCCATTACACTAAACCAAACCCTAACCCTAATGATAACCCTAGCTCTACAACTAACCCTAACCCTAAAATTACCATAATTCTATCACTAGACCTAACCTTTAAACTAACCCTCACTCTAGCCCTAACCATAGCTCATAAACTAACCCTTATGCTAAACATAACCCTTACCCTAACCCTAGTTCTAACCCTCACCCTAACCATAACTAAAGAGCTAATCCTAACCAAAACCCTATCCCTAAACTTAACTCTAACTGTATCCATTACCCTAAACATAAGCCTTACCCTAACCCTAACCCTATAACTAACCCCAAAC
>NW_026007728.1:59424-71738 GCF_001458135.2 Marmota marmota marmota
CTGAACTCTAACCCTAGCCATAATCCTATTTCTAACTTTCATCCTAGACCTAAAGCTAGCTATAACTGCACCCATTCCCCTAAACTTAACCCTAACACCAATGTGAACCCTAACACTAGCCCTATTCCTAAACTTAATGCTAACACTAACCCTAGGCCTAATCCTAGCCCTAATTTATCTGTAACCCTAACCCTAACCTTAAGCCTGGTACTAAGTCTAAAACTTACTCTCTTCCTAGCCATATCCCTAGTTCTAACCCTATCCCTTACCAGAACCCTAACCCCCCTAACCCTAGACCTAGATCTAACCCTAATTCTAAATCTAACCCTAACCCCAATCCTAAACCTCATCCTAAAACTAGCCCTAACTCTAACACTAATGCAAAATCTAGCCCTAACCATAGCCCTAGCCATAAAAAAGAGCCATAGCCCTAACCCTACCCCTTAACATAAACCAAACCCTAACCCTACAGCTAGCCCTAATTTTAGCCCTAATTAGAGCCTTACCCTAACCCTAAAACTAACCCAGACACTGATTCTGACCTTAACATTAAACCTAGCTCTAAATATCACCCTACCCTAAACCTATGTTTTGCATGCTTCAGCGTAGGGATACATTCACAAGCAACAAACCACAGAGTGCCCACAGAGAACTGAATGAGTGTGTGAAGATTTAATCAGCTAACAACAATGGTGTTTGTTATCCAGCTCCATTTCCAATTACACATATAAGTCAAGATGAAGTGAAACCTTAAAACACAAAATGTTCCTGAGAGTAAACTATCAACCGAGAAGGCCCAAACATGGGGAACATATTAAGGCTAGGTAAAAGATGAGTCCTGCCTGGTATCAAAGAAATTTGAATGAAACTAACTGTAACCCCAATACTAGTTCTAACCCTAGGCCTAACCCTGACCATAACCCTAACTCTAACCTGTTTAGAGAACCTTTCTTAATAGAAGTCCCAAACTTGGGGTGCCTAGTAGGGAAGGGAAACAGATGAATCCTTCCCAGTCTCAAAAAAATCTGACAAAATAATTGGGGGAGGTGTTTCAGTACATGCCTTTTTCTCCTAAAGTGCTCTTGGATAATGTTCTTTTCATTGCCATAGCTTTGGAAAACATTCACTAGGAAGAAACCAGAGAGTGCCCATGGATAACTGATTGAGTTTGTGAAATTCCAAGCAGGTAGCACCAACCCTGTTTGATTACCAGCTCCATTTCCATTTACCCATATAGGACAACTTGAAGTGAAACTTTAAATTACAAACTGTTCCTGACAGTGAACAATTGAAACTAGAAGGCCCAAAACTGGGGAACATAATAAGGCTAGGTAAAAAGAAATCCTGCCCAGGATCAAAGAAATTTGAACAAAAATAACTCTAACCCTAGCACTAGTTCTAACTTTAGTCCTAACTCTAACACTATCCCTAAACCTATCCTGTTTATAGAGCTTTGATCATAGAAGTCCCAAATTTGGGGAACCCAGTGCAGCAATCTCGCAGATAAATCCTGTGCACTATCAAACAAATCTGACCAAATAATTGGGGGGGGGAGGTAGTTCAGGACATGCATGTTTCCCTGATTTCTCCTAAAGTGCTCTCAGATAAAGTTGTTTCTGCATGCTTGTGCTTACAGCTCTTTCACAAAGAGGAAACACAGAGTGCCCACAGAGAACAGATTGAGTGTGTGAAATTTCAAGCAGCTAGCACAAACCCTGTTTGATTTTCAGGTCCATTTCCATTTACCCGTATGGGTTCAAATGAAGTGAAACCTTAAAATTCAAAATGTTCCTTACAGTGAACCTTGAAACAAGAAGGCCCAAAACTGGTGAACATAGTAAGGCAAGGTAAAAGATGATTCCTGCCCAATATCAAAAAAACTTGAATAAAACTAACTCTAACCTTAACACTTGATCTAACACTAGCCCTAACACTAACCCTAACCTGTTTAGATAAGCTTTGATCATAGAAGTTCCAAACTTGTTGAGACTAGTGGGGAAAACTAACAGATGAATCCTGTGCAGTATCAAAGAAATCTGACCAAAGTATTGGGGGAGGTAGTTCATTCAGTAATGCATATTTTCCTGTTGTCTCTTAAAGTGCCCTCAGATAAACCTTTTTTTGCATGCTTCAGCTGTGGCATACTTTCAGGAGGAAGAAATCAGAGAGTACCAACAGGGAGTTGATTGAGTATTCAAAGTTTCAAGCAGCAAGCAACAACACTGTTTGATTTCTCAAAATCATTTACCTCCATTTCCATTTACCCATAGAGATCAAAATGAAGTGAACCCTTAAAATATACACTGTTCCTGACAGTGTACACTTGAACTGAGAAGGTCCCAAACTGGGGAACTTAACAAGGGTAAGGAAAAGATGACTACTGCCCAGTATCAAACAAATTTGGATAAATCTAACTGTAACTCTAATGTTAGATTTAACTCTATATTTAATCCTAACCCTAAGCTGTATAGAGAACCTATGATCATATAAGTCCCAAAATTGGGGGTCTTAGTGGGACAAGCTAGTAGATGAATCCTTCACAGTATCAAAGAAATATGGCCAAATAACTGGGCAAAGTATTTCAATATATTTATATTACCCTTTTTTCTCCTAAAGTGCTCTCGGAGAAACTTGCTTTGCATGCTTCAGCTTAGGGATACATTCACAAGGAACAAACCAGAAAGTGCCCACAGAGAACTGATTGAGTGCGTGAAGTTTCAAGGAGATAGCACCAACCCTGTTTGACTTCTAGCTCCAGTTCCATTTACCCATATAGGTCAAAATTAAATGAAAACTTAAATTAGAAGCTGTTCCTTAAAGTGAACCATTGAACTGAGAAGATACCAAACTTCCAAACATAGTAAGGCTAGTTAAAGATGAATCCTGTCAAGTATCAAATAAATGTGAACAAAACTATCTCTAATCCTAACACTAGCTCTAACCTTAGCCCTAAACCTAAACCACATCTTAACCCTAATGGTAAACCTAGCCTGTACAGAGAACATTTGATCATAAAATTCCCAAATTTGGGGGATCCTAGTAGGCAAGATAACAGATGACTCCTGCCAAGTATCAAAAAAAATCTGACCAAATAATTGGGGCAGGTAATTGAGGACATGCATATTTTCTTATTTTATCCTGAACTGCTCTTGGATAATGTTCTTTTGAATGTCTCAGCTTTGGAAAACTTTCACTAGGAAGAAACCAGAGTTCCCACAGAGAACAGATTGAGTGTGTGAAATTTCAAGCAGCTAGAACCAACCCTGTTTGAATTCCTGCTCAATTTCCATTTATCCATATAGGACAATATAAAGTGAAACTTTAAATGCAAACTGTTCCTGCTAACAAACCATTAAACTGAGAAGGCCCAAACCAGGGGAAAATAGTAAGGCCAGGAAAAAGAGGAATCCTGTCCAGTATCAAAGAATTTTGAACAAAACTAACTCTAACCATAACATTAATTCTAACCCTAGCCCTAACCCTAATACTAAAACTAAGCCTGTCTTTTCATAGATTTTGATCATACAAGTTCCAAATTTGGGGAGCCAAGTTCGGCAAGCTAACAGAAGAATGCTGAACAGTATCAAAGAAATCTGATCAAATATTTGGAAAAAGTATTTCAAAACATGCATGTATCCCTGTTTTCCCCTAAAGTACTCTTGGATAAATTGTTTTTCCATGCTTCAGCCTAAGGTACTTTCACAAGGAACAAAGCAGAGCATGCCCTCAGAGAAATGATTGAGTGTGTGAAGTTTCATGCAGCTAGCACCAACCCTGTTTGATTTCCAGGTCCATTTCCATTCACACCTCTAGGCCATAATGAAGTGAAGCTAAAAATTCCAACTGTTTCTGACACTGAACCATTGAATCTTGAAGGCCCAAACTTGGGAAGCCTACTAAGGCTAGATTATGGATGAATCCTGTACAGTATTAAAGTAATCCTACCAAAAAAAAAATTGAAGCTCTTTCTGTACATGTGTATTCTGCTTGCTCCTAATGTGCTCAGAGATAAACCTGTTTCTTTCTATTTCAGCTTAGGGATACTTCCACAGGAAACAAACCACAGAATGCTCATTTAGAACTGATTCAATGTGTGAAGTTTTAAGCAGGTAGCACAAACCCTGTTTGACTTCCAGATTCATTTCCATTCACCCCTATATGGTAAAAAAAGAGAAACATGAAAAATGAAACTGTTCCTGAGGGCAAATCCTTTTACGTAGGAAGCTCAAATATTTGGAGTATAGTAAAAATAGAAAAAAGGTGAATCCTGCCAAGTATCATATAAATTTTAACAAAACTAACTCTAACCCTAAAACTAGGTCAAACCCTAGTCCTATTCCTAAGGCTAATCCTAACCCTAATCTTTTTAGAGAACCTTTGATCATAGAAGTTTCAAAATTGGAGAGCCTAGTGGGACAAGCTTACAGTTGAATCATGGGCAGTTTAAAAGAAATCTGACAAAATAATTGGGGGAGATATTTCAGTACATGCACATTTCTCTGTTTTCTCTTAAAGTGCTCTCAGATATATTTGTATTGCATGCTTCAACTTAGGACTAATTTCACTAGGAAAAAACCAGAGAGTGCTCAAAGAGAATGGATTGAGTGTGTGAAGTTTTAATCAGTTAGCACCAACTTTGTTTGATTTTCATCTCCATGTCCATTTACCCATGTAGTTCAAAATGAAGTGAATCCATAAAATACATATTGTTCCTGAAAGCAAAACATTGAACCAAGAAGGACCAAACCTGGGGAACATAGTAAGACTGGGTAAAAATGTATCCTGCCAGTATCAACGAAATTTGAATGAGACAAACTCTAACCCTAACACTAGGTCTAACCTTAGCCCTAACTCTAACCATAAGTCTAACACTAACCTGTTTAGAGAACCTTTGATCATCAAAGTCTCAAAGTTGTGGAGCCTAGTGGGGCAAGCTAACAGATGAATCCTGCTCAGTATCAAAGGAATCCGACCAAATGATTGGGGGAGGTACTTCAGTTCATATATATTTCTGTTGTCTCCTATAGTGTTCTTGGATAAATTGTTCTTTCATTCTTCAGCTGAAGGTACTTTCACAAGGAACAAAGCAGAGCATGCCCACAGAGAAGTGATTGAGTGTGTGAAATTTCATGCAGCTAGCACCAACACTGTTTGATTTCCAGCTCCATTTCAATTCACACTTATAGACCATAATAAATTGAAACCTAAAAATTCAAACTGTTCCTGTCACTGAACCACTGAACCTTGAAATCTCAAACTTGGGGAACCTACTAAGCCTAAGTCAAGGATGAATCCTGTACAGTATAAAACTGATCCAACCAAACAAATTTGAAGCTCTTTCAGTACATGGGTATTCTACTTTCTCCTAAAGCACTCAGAGATAAAGCTGTTTCTTTCTACTTCAGCTTAGGGATACTTCCACAGAAAACATCAGATTATGCTCACTGAAAATTGCTGGAGTGTGTGAAGTTTTAAGCAGCTAGCACAAACCCTGTTCGAATTTCAGCTTCATTTTCATTCACCCCTATAGGGCAAAAAGAAGAGAAACATGAAAATTAAAACTGTTCCTGAAGGGCTGGGGATGTGGCTCAAGTGGTAGCGCGCTCGCCTGGCATGCGTGCGGCCCGGGTTCGATCCTCAGCACCACATACAAACAAAGATGTTGTGCCTGCCGAAAACTAAAATAAATAAATAAATAAATAAATAAATATTAAAAAAAAAAAAAAACTGTTCCTGAAAACAAACTCTTCATGTAGGAGGCCTAAACATTTGATGTATAGTCAAAATACGAAAATTATTAATCCTGCACAGTATCAGATAAAGGTGAAGAAAAAAACTAACTCTAACACTAACACTAAGTCTAATACCGGTCCTAACAATAACCCTAACACTAACCTTAACGTGTTTAGAGTCCCTTTGATCCTAGAAATCCCACACTTGGTGAGCCTAGTGGGGCAGGCTAAGAGATGAATCCTGCACAGTATCAAATAATTGGGGAAGGTAGTTCAGTAAATGCATATATCCCCGTTTTCTCCTAAAGTGCTCTCACATAAAGTTGCTTTGCATGCTTCAGCTTATGGCTAATTTCACTAAGAATAAACCAGAGAATGCCCATAGAGAACTGATGGAGTGTGTTAGGTTTGAAGTAGCAAGCACCAACCCTGTTTGAATTCCAGCTCCATTTCCATTTACCCATATAGGTCAAAATGAAGTGAAAACTTAAAATACAAACTGTTGCAGACAGTGAACCCTTGACCCAAGAAGACCAAACCTAGGGAATAGAGTAAGGCTATGTAACAGCTGAATGTTCCCAGTATAAAAAAAAAATGAACAAAATTAAATCTAACAAAACACTCACTGTAACCCTAGCCCTAATCTAATACTAAACCTAACCTAACCTGTATAGAGAACCTTTGATCAATGTAGTCCCAAAATAAAGGAGCCTAGTGGGGCAACCTAGCAGATGAATCCTGCACAGTATCAAAGTAATCTGACCAAGTAATTGGGGGAAGTATTTCAATACATTCATATTTCCCTGTTTTCTTCTAATGTGCTCTTGGATAAATTATTTTTTTCATGCTTCAGTTTATGGTACTTTCAAAAGTAACAAACCAGAGAGTGCCCACAGAGAGCTGATTGAGTGTGCGAAGTTTCAATCAGCTAGTATTAACCCAGTAAGATTTACAGCTCCATTTTAATTCACATCTATAGACCAGAATAAAGTGAAACCTAAAAATTCAAACTGTTTCTGAGAGTAAACTGGCAAACCTTAAAGGCCCAAACTTGGGGATCCTACTAAGACTAGGAAAAGGATAAATCCTGTGCAGTATCAAAGCAATTCAAGCCAAAAACGTTGAAGCCTGCTCCTAAAGTGCTCAGAGATAAAGCTGTTTCTTTCTACTTCAGCTTTAGACTACTTCCACAATAAAGAAATGAGAGAATGTGGACTGAGAACTGATAGAGTATGTGAAGTTTCAAGCAGCTAGCACAAACACTGTTTGAGTCCAGCTCCATTTTCATTCACCCCTAGAGGGCAAAATGAAGTGAAACATGAAAATTAAAACTGCTCCTGAGAGCAACTCCTTTTACCTAGGAGGCACAAACATGGGGAGTATACTAAGAACAGGTAAAATATAAATCCTTCCAAGTATCAAAAAAAGTTGAAAAAACTAACTCTAACCCTAACACTAGCTCTAAACCTTGCACTAACTCTAACCATACCATAACCATAACCTGTTAAGAGAACCTTTGATCATAAAAGTTTCAAACTTGGTTAGAATAGTTGGCAAGCTTACAGATGAATCTCTGACCAAATAATTGGGGGAAGTATTTCACTGCATGCACGTTGCCCTGTTTTCTCCTAAAGTGATCTTGGATAAATTTGTTTTGCATGCTTCATCTTATAGCTGTTTTCACAAGGAAAAATCCAGAGTGCCCAAAGACAACTGATTGAGTATGTGAAGTTTCAACCAGCTAGTATAAACCCTCTGATTTCTAGCTCCATTTGCATTTATCCAAATAGGTTAAAATAAAGTGAGACATTAAAAACAAACTATTCCCAACAGCAAACCATTGAATAAAGAAGACTCAAAACTGGGGCACATAATAAGGCTAGGTAAAAGATTAATCCTTCCCATTATCAAAGAAATTTGAACAAAACAAACTCTAACCCTAACACTAGCTCTGAAACTAGCCCTAACCCTAATCCTAATCCTAACCCTAACCTGTTTAGAAAATTATTGATCCTAGATGTCCCAAATGGGGGGAGCCTACTGGGGCAAGTTAATAGATGAATCTTGTGCAGCATCTAAGAAATCTGACCAAATAACTGGAAGAGATAGTTCAGTACATGCCTATTTTCCTGTTTTCCCCTAAAGTACTATCAGATAAAGTTGCTTTGCATGCTTCAGCTTAGGGTTACATTCACAAGGAACAAACAGAGAGTGCACACAGACAACTGATTGAGTGTGTGATGTTTCAATCAGGTAACACCAACACTCTTTAATTTTGAGCTCCATTTCCCTTTACCATATAAGTCAAAATGAAGTGAAGCCGGAAAATACAAACTGTTACTCTCAGGAAACCATTGAACTGAGAAGGGCAAAACCTGAATAACATAGTAGGTTATGTAAAAGATGAATCCTGCCAGTATCAAAGAAATTTGAACAAAAGAAACTCTAAACTTAACACTAGGTCTAAACCTAGCCCTGACCCTAACTATAACCTTAACCCTAACCAATTTAGATAATCTTTGATCATATAAGTCCCATGCTTCAATCTGACTGGGCACAAAATATCAAGCCACCACACAGCCTTGTAGATTCAAACAGCAACTCTTTATTCCCGAACTCTCACCCACACTCTGCACACACCTTGGAAATACACTCCCTCCACCAGGCTCTGCATACCAATACTATCAGAACCCCGTGAGAACTCAATGGGAACTCCAAAGGAGTGGGCGCATGAGGCAGCAGGATATGCCCTAATCCCAGCAAAATCCACCCTAATCCTGGAGCCACCCTATTCGCAGCAGGATCCACCCTAAACCCGGAGCCACCCTAATCCCTGAGCAGGGTCACCTTTCAACCCAAAATGCCATGCATCATTCCTACTTGGCTATGGCTCTCAGCATCTCCACCCTTCTGTTTAATTAAACAACAAGCAATGTGGCTTAGGCACCGTGCCTGTTAGGTTGTCCAATACAACATATGGTTCTTACCCGTCATTGGATGAGCTGACCTCTAGGCATCAGCCTCCTGTCTTAGGTTGGTACCACTGCAATTGAATCATACCCATCACTGACTTCTGGTCCAGCATACAGCCATACTTTTGGATAGGCCTATGCACCAGTGGGGGGTGACGTTCTTTGCCTCACCTCTGTTGGCCCCCCAATTTTAGACCATCACTAGCAGAAAGGAGGAGGATACAGAAATGCCATGACACCAAGCCAATTGACGGCTCTTTTGGAAAAATTGTATCACCGGTGACACCATCAGAAAGATACACCAGCACTACCACAATTCGCTATACCAACAGATCATTAGCACTTATCATATATATGGACATACGCACATACAGACATACAACACAAAACAGAAGTGTGTACACATAACATACAACACATAAGACAATAGTAAAGGCCTTGTAGCTTTACACAGGTGAAATCTCCATAGCAATGTTTAAAAACTCCACAGTCAAAAAATAGAACTGATCAGAAAAACAATAACCTAGATCTGTATGAGCTCAAAAAATAAAATAGAACTTTATCATGTGGGAAAAGGCAATAATAAAATAGATATTGAAAAAAGCATCCTAGTTAATCACTGTGGCACATGTAATAATAGCCAAGTTGGAGCTCTGGATATCAGCTGTTATGGATTTGAGTCAAATCATCTTCTTTTTGGTCTGTAGAAATTGCTTTGGTTAGTCTCTCTGGAATCCAAATCGGCTGCTGTTCTCCCTGTGGAAACACACAGTCCGAACCCTGACTCCAGACAATCACTGGGTCAGGACCTTTCCATTGTCCTGTTAGAATATCTTTCCAAAGTACCTTAGGCTTATGTACATTTTTTGGACACATATGTCTTTCTGCAGCACTAAGTCCTGATGAATCAAATTTTAAAAGTTTAGAGTAAAAAGTGTTATTTTAAGTTTATCTTTGGGGGATATATACCCCTTTCCAATTCCCTCTTTTTTCTTTAAAAAGTACATTTTAATAGTTTGATGAGCTCTTTCAACTATGCTTTGTCCCTGTGGATTGTATGGAATTCCTGTTAAGTAAAACATTAACTGATTTTTCTTCAGGGATGATGTTCCAAAATATCCTATATGCATCCTTTGGAAATTTAAAGATCCTTTTAAATTTAAGTCTTCCAAAAGGATTTTGCCTTAGTTTTTAGAATTACTTTAGTCCTTTTAATTTTTTGATGTGGTTTTAAACCAATTTTCTTTTAGTTTAACATTTTCTAAATTGGCTCTTGTCCATAAATTTTAACACCCTCATCTGAGATTTCTAATATCTGCACCACCAGAAATTAAAGTTGATGGGCTTTTTGAAAAAATTACTAATAATCTGCTTGTTCTTCTATTTTATCCAATATTTGACTTTAAATTTCTCTCTTCTACATTTTTCTGTCTTAAATGTCTGTATCTAATAGTTGTCTTAGCTTTTTGTATTTTTTATATGAAATACCTTTATTTGACATTTTTAACCATTTTTATCTTTTTTCTATCTTCTAGTTTTCTTCTAAGGTTTGTATATTTATCCTTAGTTGCTTTTTTCCTTCCTAGTTTTTATTTTCTTCCTATTTTGTTGGTTTAAAATTCTTGTCTTTCTACATATTTTTTATCTTCCTACATCTTTTCTATCTTTTTTAATCTTTCTGTACTTTTGTCTTTTGAAGTTTTCCACTTTAAATTTTTTAAACTTTTTATCCAAATTGCTTTTATCCTATTATCTTTCCATTTTCATTTTTTTAAGTAATGCTTTTAAGATTAACTAGGCTTCAAATGATGCAATCGTTCCTCCGTCATGAAGGCATCTTAACCACCTTCAATTTAACCTTTTAAAGCCTTTTGCAACTTACTTAGACATTTTACAAATTTTTACTTTACCACACAAAGATTATCTCATCTAGAAATATTTCTTTTTTCTTCAGCTTTCATATTAAAACATATTTCCACATCTTGAATCTTTTTATATCTCTTTTTTAGCTGTTAACCCTTTTTATAAATTCACATTCTGAAACAACCTGTATGAAATTTTTGAATTTAGACAAATTACTCCACTTTAATAAGATGAAATACTTTCATGTTTTTTATGGTACTATAATACTGTAATTGAAACCCAACTAAAACTTCTTATACTCTTTGTATATAAATTGCACCTGATAGAATCTTAACTCTTAGTAACCTTGTTTCAGCAAAGACACAGACACAAAGCAATATTAAACATTTTTTTTTTCATTTACCAATTTATGAAAACAACATAATGTTTAAATATATTAACTTATGTAACTTAATAAGTAAAGAGTACTTGATTTTATATTTAGTGGTTGATATTTTAACACTTTAGCTTTGTAAATTAATCAGATGTCTGTAAAAACCAAGATCTTAGACAAGTGTAGTAAACAGAACTAGCCATCTCTTTCTTGTTGAAGAGATATCCTTCTACAGGATACCATGATAGTCCCATTGTGATATATTTAACAACTTCTCTTTAAAAAGCCATGGGCTACATTTTTGTATTGTATCAACATATGCCCTAACTGTTCTTGGTCTTACTGGGGTTCCTCCTTCCTCTAACAATTTCTCTTGCTTACAGGCAAACAACTTCAAACCTTGAGTCAATCATTTTCCCCAGTTTGCCTGAGAAAGTTCTAGGGACAGGCAACTTGAAATAAAAACAAAATAAATCAAAATAAGAACACATTGTTTATGGAAATGGTCACCCATTCTTTCGCTCTTCCTCAGGGGTGAGCAATTTCACTTACCTCCAAGCTTCAAGCGTTCCCCGCACAGGCCACCAAATGCCACAGTCTGGCTGGGCACAAAATAATTGAGCAACCACACAGCCTTGTAGATTCAATCAGCAACTCTTTATTGCTGAACTCTCACCGACACTCTGCACACACTACCTGGGAAATACACTCCCTCCACCAGGTTCTGCATACCAATACTCTCAGAACCCCGCGAGAACTCAAAGGGAACTCCAAAGGAGTGGGTGCCTGAGGCAGCAGGATATGCTCTAATCCCTGCAGGAACCACCCTAATCCTGGAGCCACCCTATCCACAGCAGGATCCACCCTAAACCTGGAGATGCCCTATTTCCAGCAGGATCCACCCTAAACCCGGAGCCATGATAATCCCTGAGCAGGATCACCTTTCAACCCCAAATGCCATTCATCATTTCTACTTGGCTATGGCTCTCAGCAGCCCCAAAGTTGTGAAGCCTAGTGGGGAAAGCTAAGAGATAAATCATGCATAGTATCAAAGAAATCTGACCAGATAATTGTGGGAGGTAGTTCATTACATGCTTATTTCCTTGTTGTCTCATAAAGTACTCTCAGATAAAGTTGTTTTTGCATGCTTCTCCTTGGCCTATATTCAACAGAAATAAAGCAGAGAGTGCTCGCAGAGAACTAATTGAATGTGTGACATATCAAGCAGCTAGTACCAACCCTGTTTGATTTCCAGCTTCATTGTCATTCACACCTATAGGCCATAATGAAGTGACACCTAAAAATTTGAATTCTTCCTGACAGTTAATCATTGAACTTAAAAGCCCAAAATTGGGGATCCTACTAAGGATAGGT
>NW_026007729.1:0-3954 GCF_001458135.2 Marmota marmota marmota
TGAAACCTAGCCATAATCTGATTCCTATCCTGAGCTTTAAACCTAACCCAAGCCCTAATCACAACCCAAGCCCTAAACATATCCATAACTCTAGCCCCAACCCTAGTTTAACACTATCCATTACCGTAAACATAACCCTAACCCTAAAGCTAACCCTAGGTCTAAACCTAATGCTATCTCTAATCCTATTTCTATCCATAAGCCTAAACCTAACCTGGGCCCTAATACTAAGCCTATCATTACTCTAACCCCAACCCTAACGCTAATTCAATACCTAAATTTAGACCTTAACCTATGCCAAACATTAACACAAACCTTGTCCATAAAAGTACCCCTAACCCTAAGCCTGACCCTACCCCTAAACTTTACACTAGACGTAGCCATAATCCTAAACATAAAATTACCTTTAAACATATTTCTAGACGTGAAATTAGCCATAACCCAAATTCTAGCCCTAACCCTAAAACAAACACTAGCCCTCATCCCAGCACTAAACCTACCCTTAATAATAACCCTAACCATAACTAAAGCTCTAACCCTAATTCTAAGTAACACCCTACCTCTAAACATAGCTATAACATTATACCTTAAACTAAACTTTATACCAACTCAGACCCTACTCTATATTTAAGCTGAACACAAACCATAACCCTAATCCTAGCCCTAATTTATCCATTTCCCTAACACAAGTCCTAAGACTAACTCTAACTCACACTAGCCCTATCCCTAATTCTAAACCTATTACATACCATAATCTAACCCTAGCCCTAACCCTTGCCCTCTCCTCAGTCCTAACCCTAAAACTAGATATAACCCTAAATGTAAATCTAACCCTAAACCTAAGCTTAAGCCTAAAACTAACACTAGCCCTAACCCTAACGGTAATCCTAAAATTAGCACTAACCCTAACCTTAGCAGTAAAACCAAAGCAAGTAATAGCCCTAACCCCCAAACTTAACTTAAACCAAAGTAACACTACATCTAGACCTAACGCTAGCCTTAAATTCGACTCCTAACCCTAATATTAAAAGTAACCCTGAAACAGACTCGTATCCTAACACTCACCCTAGCTCTAGACCCCATCCTAACCTTAAACCAAAACCTACCAGTAAACCTATCCCTAATTCGAGTTCTAACCCTAACTCTGACCCTCATTCATATCCTAACACTAACCCTAGCTCTAAATACCACTCTAACCTTAAACCTAACCCTAACAGTCGACCTACCCTTAACCCTAACACTAAATCAAACCCTAACAGTAACCCTAGTTCTTACATTAGCCATTGCCCTAATCCTACTTCTAACCCTACAAGAAAAACTTGCCCTAATTAAAGCTCTAGCTTTAACCCTAAACCTAACCTTAACCCTAGCTCTATCCCAATCCCTTACCCTAAGACAAACTCTCACCCTAATGGTAACCCTAGAACTATTCCTAATTATTAGGCTAACCAAAATCTGAACCCTTTTAATAGTCCTGACTAGCCCTCATTCTAGCTCTAATCTTATCCCAAACCCTAACACTAACCTTGACCCTTATTATGACACAAACAATAACCCTAGGTCTAAACCTGAACCTAAGCAAAGAGCAATCCCTAACACTGGCCCTACCGGTAACCTTATAATTAAACCTAACCTTAACCCTAGCACTAAGACTAACTCTAACTCTCACACTAGCCCGATCCCTAGTTCTAACCCGATTCCTTACCATAACCCAAAACCTAGCCGTAAACTTAGCAGTAATGTTGCCCTATCCTTAGTCCTTGCCCTAACTCTATTTCTAACCCTAACTCTAAATCTAACCCTAAATCTAAGCCTAAGCCTAATACTAACACTATCCCTAACTCTAATGTTAATTGTAAAACTAGCCCTAACCCTAACCCCAGAAGTAAAACAAAACTGAGCAATGGCCCTAACACTAAACCTTAACATAAACCACTCTAAAACTACATCTAGAACTAACCCTAACCCTAAATTCCACTCCTAAACCTAACCTTAAATATAACCCTGAAACAGACTCATAACCTAACGCTCAACCTAGCTCTAGACCCCATCCTAACTTTAAACCAATATCTAACAGTAACTCTCTCACTAATTTGAGTTCTAACATTAACCCTGACCCTGATTCATACCCTAACACTAATCCTAGCTCTAAATATCACCATAACCTTAAACCTAACCCTAACAATAGACCTACCCCTAACCCTCACCCTAAAACTAACCCTAATTGTAAACCTAGTTCTAACGTTAGCCAATGCCCTAACCCTACACAAATACAAGCCCTAATCCAAGTTCTAAACCTAGCTTTAATCCTAACCCTAACTCTAATCCTAACCCTAGCTCTAAACTTATCCCTTACCCTAAACAAAATCCTAACCCTAATGGTAACCCGAGACCTATACCTAATCCTTAGGCTAACCAAAATCCTAAACCCATTAATAGTTTGGACCCTAGCCCTCATTTTATCTCTAATCCTACCCCAAACTCTAATGCTAACCCTTACCCTTATTCTGACCCTAACCGAAGACCAAACTCTAACACTGGCACTACCGATACACTTATTCCTAAACCTAACTCTACCACTAGCCTTAGACCTAAATCTAATTCTAAATCTAGCCTTAACTCCAGCCATAGGCCTAAACCAAAACCTAGTCCTAGCCCTAACAATAATCGTTAACCTAACCCAAACACTACCCATACCCCTAGACCTAAACCTAGTCCTAATTCTGGCTATAACCCTAACTCTAACTCTAACCTGAACAATGAGCAGCCTTTAACAGAAAACCTACCTCTAAACCTGAACCTAACTGAAAATATAAACCTTACACTAGACCTAGCCATAACCCGAACACTCAAACTAGCCCTACTCATATCCCTAGTTCTTATATTACCCACAGCCCTAACCCTAGGCTTAAACCTAACACAAAAACTAGAGCTAATCCTAGGCCTTAACGTAGCCCTAAGCATAACCCTAACCCGATCCATAATCCTAACTTAACCCTAGCCTTTGTCCCAACCCTAGCTCAAAGCCTAACACTTAGCATAAACATAAACCTAGAAATATCCGTAAATCTAACTGTAACCCTAGCCCTAATCCGAACCTTAACCCTAGCCCTAACCCTAGCTCTAAATCTACAAAATACACTAAACCTAACCCTTAACCTATTGGCAACCCTAGCCTTAACATTAACCATAACCCAAACCCTAACCAGAAACTAAACCTAGACCTAAACCTAAACCTAACACTCGCTATAATCCTAACTGTAGCTCAAAAACTAACCCTTACCATAAACCTAAACATAGCCATAGCCCTAACTTAACCCTAAACTTAAATCTTACCCTAACCCTAAACCTAAACCTAAATCAAAACGTATCCATTACACTAAACCTAACCCTAACCCTAATGATAATCCTAGCCCTAATGCTAACTTTAACCCTATAACTACCGTAATTCTATCCCTAGACCTAACCTTTAACCTAACCCTTTTTCTACCCCTACCCATAGCTCATAACCTAATCCTATGCTAAACATAACCCTAATCATAACCATAGTTTTAACCCTCACCCTAACCCAAACTCAAGACCTAATCCTAACCATAACCCTAGCCCTAAACTAAACTCTAACTGTATCCATTACCCTAAACATAAACCTTATTCTAATGCTAACACTAGGCCTAACACTAACCCTATCACTAACCCCAACCCTATCATTTATCCTAAACCTAACCTGAAACCTAAACCTAACCCTATTATTACAGTAACCCTAACCCTAATGCCAATTCGATCACTAACCTTAAACTCAAACCTAAACCAAACGCTAACTCTGAACATGATCCTAATAATTCTCCTAGCTCTAAAACTGGTCCTTTCCCAAAACCTAACACTTACAGTAGACCTAGACAAAAACATAAGCTTGAAATTATACCTAACGGTAACCCTAGACCTTACATTCACCTT
>NW_026007730.1:0-3954 GCF_001458135.2 Marmota marmota marmota
GGGCTGGGGATGTGGCTCAAGCGGTAGCGCGCTCGCCTGGCATGCGTGCGGCCCGGGTTCGATCCTCAGCACCACATACCAACAAAGATGTTGTGTCTGCCGAAAACTAATAAATAAATATTAAAATTAAAAAAAAAAAAAAAAAAATTAAAAAAAAAAATACATTTTAAAGAAATTAGGATAAACAATAAAGACTATTTTTACATTATTCTCAATACTGTATGAGATGATAGTAAGAAATTAAGGTTAATTCAGTTAGGTGGGATAACGGTATTTTTGGTTATTTTTTTCAAAAGCTTTATTTGGCTGGTTATGGTGGCAAATGCCTGTAATCCAAGCTACTCAGGAAGCTAAGGCAGAAAGACTGAAAGTTTGAGGCAAGTTTGAGGCAACCTTGTAAGATCCTGCCTCAAATTAGATTTTTAAAAAAGAAGCCAGGTGCAATGCAGCCTGTAATCCCAACAACTCAGGAGGCTGAGGCAGAAGGATCACAAGTTCAAGGACAGCCTAAGCTATTTAGCAAGACAGACTCTGTCTCAAAAAATAAAAAAGGGCAAAAGATGTAGCTGTGTGGTAGAGCACCCCTGGATTTAATTCCCAGTACCATATAAAACACACATACAAAAAAAAAAAAAATCTTAAAAAGGGCTGGGGCCAGGTGTAATGGTGCACACCTATAAACCCAGAAGCTCCGGAGGCTGAGGCTGAGACAAGAGGATTGCAAGTTCAAGGTTAGCCTGGGAAATTTAGTGAGTCCCTGTCTCAAAATAACAAATAAAAAGGGCTGGGGGTATAGCTTTACCAGTGGCATTCATTACCTGAGATCAATCCCCAGTACTAAAAGAAGGAGTATGGTACTATGTGATGCTATGCACACATATTTTTTTAAAAAAAGCAAACCTAATCTAAGGTCATGATAGTGGTGACCCATGGAAAGAGTTTGTGATTTGAAGGGACAAAAGAGGATTTCTGGGATATTGATAATGTTTTATCTGATAACCTGGATGCTGGTTATATACTTTTAGATGCAGGATCTACATACTTTTCTGTTTATAAATTATACTAAATAACCGGCATGGTGGTTCACATCTATAATCCTAGTGGCTAAGGAGGCTCAGATACGAGGATTGAAAGTTCAAAGCCATCCCAGCAACAGCAAGGTGCTAAGCAACTCAGTGGGACCCTGTCTCTAAATAAAATATAAACAAAGCTGGGATGTGGCTCGGTGGCCAAGTGCCCCTGAGTTCAATCCCTGGTATCCACCCCAAAAAATTATACTTAAATAAAATTTAAAGATCCTTCAAAAGTAGATGAAACAGGACAGAAAGTTGATCATTGCGATGAAGAGACAGATTCATAGGGTTCAAAGGACTATTAGCTCTACATGTGTTTGGAAACTTCCTTAATAATAAAAAATAAATAAATAAAGAGTTCCCTGCTTAAGACTCTAATGGCTTCCTGCGACACCTACATTAATATTTGAACTCATTATTCCAGCCCTGTCAATTTCTCCCACTTCATCTCACACCATCTTGCTCACTCTGCCCAGTCCTGTTCACCCATCACCAAATGGCTGACTCCTCAGCCTTCAGGTTCCTGTTAAATGCTTCATCTCAGAAAGGCCTTTTGTCTGACCCAGGCACAATGACAAAAGCTGGTAATCCTAGCGACTCAGGAGGCTAAGGCAGGTGGACAAGTTCAAAGCCAGCCTCAGCAAAAAGCAAGGCCCTAAGCAACTTAGCAAAACCCTGGGGGGATGTGGCTTGTGATAACACGTCCCTGGTCAGGCCTTTCCTGACCCACCCCCAGTCTAATACCCCTTCATAAGAGTTCCTTTAATTTTCACCATAGTCTGACAATTGTGTTTGTGTAATTTGTTTTGCTTATAAATTTCCCAAGAGGAAGAACTTTGCCTCTGTTATTTAGTACTCTCTGGTGCCTAGAACAGTGTTGCGCTTTTGATAGGTGCTCACTAAATGTTTTTGAATGAATGAGTAGATGAACAAGAATCTAAGATGTATTCAATCACCAGAACCAAGAAAGAAAAAGAAAATGAGATATTGAGTGTTTTCATTTTAAACATTAAGGGGAATTTCTATGATATAACAAACTTCAAGTTGAATTTAATTTGACTTAAAAAAAATGACTGTGTAATATTCATTATTTGAAAGCAGAGATACCTATTTTTAGATTGCAGGTATTATGAGGTTTGACTTCCTTATATTAAAAAGTACTGCTAGGGCTGGGGTTGTGGCTCAGTGGTAGAGTGCTCGCAAACATAGGCAAGGCCCTGGGTTTTGATCCTCAGCACCACATAAAAATAAATTAATTAATTAAAGATATTGTGCCCAACTACAACTACAAAACAAATATTTTTAAAAAATTAAAAATTAAAAAAAATAAAAAGTACAGCTAAACACTGAATTTACCCAAAATTAGATAGAGATATATGGTTAAGATAAAAAATGATTACTATAACTACCTGTTATTTTTCAGAAGCCTTCAAATGTATCTGAAAAATTGTGAGGCAAAATGAATAAAAATGATGTTGGCTCCTTTTATTCATTATAAAATCTTTTTTTTTTTTTTTTGGTACTGGGGATTGAATCCAGGAGCATTTAACCCTAAGTCACATTCCCAGCCCTTTTTCATATTTTATTTAGAGACAAGGTCTCATTGAGTTACTTAGGGCCTCACTAAGTTGCTGAGGCTGGCTTTGAACTTGCAATCCTCCTGCCTCAGCCTCTGAGCCGCTGGGATTACAGGCATGCACCACAGTGCTCAGCTTATTATAAAATTTTAAATTTTGTAGGTATACTTTCTGATATAGCAGATTTAGTGGCATGCAATATACTGATATTAACAAAAGCAAACCAAGTTTAAAAATCCCACAATGATCTCCCCATATCTTATACACGATACTAACCTGTACCTCTGAAAATCTCCATGTCGTAAACCATGCTGCTGCTGGGATTCCTTAATAATCTGAAGAACTAGAGTCAAGATTAAGGAAAAGCTTATAATGGCAAGAATCCAAATAAATCAAAGCCCATACCACTCTGTGTGTCAAACAACAGCACATTAAGCATTTGTGAAATTCTTGGTACATTAACTAGTGAAATATTCTGTAACAAATTTTAAACAACTGACTTGTCATAGAATAGGGTTAAGTTTGCAGAAAAGTTGATTGTCTGAACTGTTACAATTTTCAAACTAAAAAAGGAAGGCATTACAGAGTTGATGTTAGCCATGGAAACCGAGAGCGGCTGCGGAGGCCTCTCTGGGATCTTGTTGTGGGACCGCTGCAGCTTCTCTGCCTCCGCCTTCCGGCCGCAGCCAGCTTCCAGGTGGGAGTGCTTACCCGGGTTTACCAGCAGAAATGCAGACTTCAGGCTGCCTTCGCGCCGCCCCTTCCCTCGAGTGATTCGAGAGACTTCTGGTTACAGAAAAGGATGTGATTTTCAGAATAATCCTGCGTGAGAAGGATGAGTCCAGATGTGCCTCTGCTGAATGATTACAAACAGGACTTCTTTCTGAAGCGCTTTCCACAGACTGTTCTAGGAGGCCCTCGACTCAGATTAGGCTTTTATGCCCCTCCTTACTTATATGTTAATCAAATTATCCTTTTTCTGATGCCATGGGTTTTGGGTGGAATAGGAACACTTTTGTACCAGCTGGGCATCCTGAAAGACTATTATACGGCATCACTTTCAGGTGGACTAATGCTTTTCACTGCATTTGTCATCCAGTTCACAAGTTTATATGCCCAAAACAAATCAGCAACAGTACAAAGAATGCTAACTACAGATATCTTAGCAGAGGAAGATGAGCATGAATTTACAAGCTGTGCTGGTGCTGAGACTGTCAAATTTCTAATTCCTGGAAAGAAATATATAGCCAATATAGTTTTTCATTCTGTTCTTGCTGGGCTAGTATGTGCTCTTGGAACATGGC
>NW_026007731.1:0-3953 GCF_001458135.2 Marmota marmota marmota
CCCTCTGGGCTGTGGGAGCTCCCAGCTCTCTGCTCAGACAGGGCTGAGGTCTCTGGGAAGGCAGGTGTGGTCTAGAAGATGAGGCTGCTGGGTCTTTTCTTGTGCCTGGTCACAGCTCTCCAAGGTGAGTGTCCCCAGTGTCAGACCTGTGTCCATGGGGAGGTTGTGACTGCAGGTGACTAACAGGGTGTGACTGTCCTTGTCCCCAGGTGTCCTGTGCCAGGTGCAGCTGCAGGAGTCAGGACCTGGCCTGGTGAAGCCCTAGCAGACCCTGTCCCTCACCTGTGCTGTCTCTGGATTCTCCATTACAACCAGTGGTTACAGCTGGAACTGGATCCGTCAGCCCCCTGGGAAGGGGCTGGAGTGGATAGGGTACATAAGTTATGGTGGTAACACTTACTACAGCCCATCCCTCAAGAGCCGAGTGTCCATCTCCAGAGACACGTCCAAGAACCAGTTCTCCCTGCAGCTGAGCTCCCTGACCACTGAGGACACGGCCACCTATTACTGTGCCAGAGACACAGTGAGGGGAGCTCAGTGTGAGCCCAGACACAAACCTCCTGCAGGGTGCCCAGGGCCAGCAGGGGGCGCTCAGCACACAGGAGCTCAGGTCACCCAGGAGCAGGTGCAGAGGGAGGAGAGAGCTGTCACCTCAGGCCCTGAGGTACCTGCCCAATTAGCACCTGCCCTGACTCCACCTTGCATGGAGATTCTCTAGATCTTTCTTTTCTCAGGATCTCAGAGCCTTTTCCTTCTCTAGATCAGGCTTGTCTGAAATTCCCTTAGTCAGCACAGACTACTCAACAATTTTTCCTGATGAACATTAATTTTTAGTGGTATTTCCTGCCTGGTGTTTGTAATGTGAACCTTATATGTTCAGTACCAGGGATGGATACAAGAGGGCCCTACCCCTGAGCTCCTTCCCAGCCCTCTTTGTGTCTTAATTTAAGACAGAGTCTCCCTAAGAAGTTCAGGCTGGCCTTGAACTAGTTGTCCTCCTACCTCAGCATCCTGAGTACTGGAGGTTACAGGTGAGCTCCACCTCACCCAGGTGAACTCTGTAAACATTTGATACCATGTCTCATCCCCTGAATGCTCACTGGGGTCCTGAGTCCTCTTCCTATGACTCTTTCCCATTCCCAATCTGCTCAGCATGCTTCCTGTCAAGCCTCAGGTCATAGAACACACTAGACAATTGAGCCCACATAGTGCCCAGAACCTTCCACCCCTGGAGACCTTTGACAATATCTGGAGTCAGTTTTATTTTCTCTTATGTTAGGAAAGGGAGTTTGTAAGGCAGCCAGTTGTTAGACACCATTGTAGCTGCCAAACCTCCAGCCATCACACAACACCACCCATAGCAAGGAATTATCTGAACCATATGTCTACAGACTGAACTGAGAAGCAGTGACAGAAAGCCCTGAACCTGGACAAAATGCACAGAAATATGCATATTCAGAGTGAACCTTGGTGTATGTGAGCTATCTGTCCCTCATGATGAGGCTCTGTGACACCCACACCCCACACTCAGGGCTCCAAGCTGTGTGTGGCTGTAAACAGGGGGGAGGAAGGTCTTGGAGAGAAAGGGGCTCCCTGGCAAAGACCCAGGAGGAAGGGTGGTCAGCTCTGCATGGGCTGTGGGAGCTGCAGGTCAGCTCTGCCACTGGCCTCAGGCCCCAGAAGAAATACTGTGCCCAGGACCACTCTGACCCCAGCTCTATGAGGTGACCTTGAGGCTTAGAAGCCCCAGGACAGCTGGCTGCTGGGGAGAGGGAGCTTGGAGCCTGCCTGGGTTTCCGGCCACCGTGGCTGGGTTTCAGGATCACAGACAGGGACACCTGGGCTCATTTCCCGCTCACATCAGTTCCCACCCTGGGCTGAGAGTCCAGCTCCAGTCTGGGTGAGGAAGAGCAGCAGCAATTTTCCTATTGCAGATTGTCTAAGATACTCCTGGTTCATTCCAGAAGGTTATATCCCTTTTTGGAATTTCTAAAAGATGGTGATTGAGCGTTATAACACTGATTTTGTACATGAACCTCATAGGTCGCTAAGCTATGCTCTGCCATAACTTATATCAATGCAGGCCACTACTGTTTCAATCTATAATACTTTCACATTTTTAATCATTTTTAATATTTCATTCAAGTGGTTTAAGTAAGCATAATTATGTGGTTTATTTTGGAATATTTATAGATGCATAAACAAAATGTATTGATCAGTCATTTCTTCCTGCCTGTATTTTCTATAAGAAATGTCTCTACCTGTCATCATCTTCTCAAATTATCATCTATTTTTCTTCATACTAAATACAAATACAATGATTTTCCTTTGCTTTATGTCTCTGATGACCTTATATACACCTAACTAATCATCATATTTTATGCAATACTTTTCTCACTAGTGAGCAAAAGTGTTATTTAATGTGATACACATAGACTTTTCCCCATGGCTCATTTGCCCAGTGGGTTCGTTTCTGTCTCCTGAGCCTCACTGAACCCTCAGCACTTGCTCTGGGGGCCTCCCTCAGCTCCTTCCCTGGTGGAAGCTGGGATCACTTTCCCTGAACATGGTGCCCCTCACTTTGCATTTCTAAAGGAAACACTTGAGACCACCAACACCTAAAGAGGCAGATTTATTTTGGCTCCTGACCTCAAATGCTCCAGACCATGTTCAGATGAGTCCATTGTATTTACACCTTTCCTGGCTGTGCAGGGGCAATGCAGGGAGCCCCCTGTGGGGAAGCACTCTCCTCACTGATAGGAATCAAAAGGGAGGGAGGAAGAGACAGGTCTGACTACACCCTTGAAGGGCATGTCCCCATGTCCTATGGGATCCCCTACTCCCCCACAGCTCAAGGGGCTTCAGAACAACCTTAGCAAATGGAATTTGGGAGGATAATTATGCACACCTAATCATTCTATCCCTGAACACAAAGCTTTCACATCCATCTCATAATGCAGAACACTTCACTCTTCACCCTTGAATCCCTAAATTCATAAATGCCCCAACAGAGCTCAGAAGTTCAGTGCAAAGACTTCAAAGATTCAAGGAAATCTCTACTGAACCCTTAAGATCAAAGAGGGATTCCATACTCCCAAGTCCTATCGCAGGGGTGAATATTCCCATTTGAAAAAGGAAGAGACAGAGAAGGTGAAGGGGACTGAAGCCCAGCAGGACTGACACTTAATGCAGTGCTCCATCCAGTCCTCGGGATGTTGCAGGGACAGAGGAGGCAAGACAGATAGTAACAGGAAGCAGGGTTACTTGGCGCTAGCCAGGCTCAGAGGGCACATACTTCACTGTATTCAGTCAGTGCCCCTGAACTCTGAGTTCAGGCTGTTTCAGCCTAAACCAGGGAGCTGTTACCATGGAGCCCAGTTAGTCATCTCTTATCTTTGAAATGTAAACCTCTCTGTGAAGCTCAGGCCCAGGGCCAGAGGCCACCTTAAAAAATCTTTTCTTGTCACACTCTGCAATGGTGAGCACACTTCTACAAACTATTGCATGTGTTGTTATTTATCTGAGATAGTCCATAAGTGTTTGTGAAAAACCAGCAAAGGGGTGTCCAGCACCTGTGGACACAGGTGCTGATGACTTCCAGGCCAAGTAGAATAGAGCAACAGTAAAAAAAGAAGTTTACCTACACTGAACTTGTTTTGGAGATTCTTATGTGATAGTCCTAAGATCAATTATGGTGAACATTTCTGGGGAAGATTAATAAGATTTTCTGTGGAGGAGCAGTGCCCCTATGGGGCTACTGTGGTGGGAGAGGGTTCAGGGCTCTGGGCAGCCACAGCATGCAGCCAAACTGGATCTGCTAATGCCCAAGCCTGTTCCTGTGCAGAGACCACTGTGGTGCCTGGGGAGGGTCCTCCTGCAGGTGAGGACCTGCATCATGTCCTCTCTGAGACCCAGGTGTTGCCCTCTGTTGGCTTCCCTGCCTGAAGGGGGCA
>NW_026007732.1:0-3952 GCF_001458135.2 Marmota marmota marmota
GGGTCAGCAGAGCCTCACCGGAGGTTACGTTCACCACTCGAGCTCACAGCTCAGGACAGGCCAGGAAGCCCCTCCACACCCACCCACCTCAGGGCTTGTGCCTGGGCTCAGGTGCCTGTCTGCACTGCTCCTCCCTCCTGGCCGGGGGGTGCCCAGAAGGCCTGTGGGAGACCCCGGGCTTGCATGCTGGTCAGCCTGCCATGTCTGCACAGGTGGAGGCCCAGGAGGAGCTGGGTGTGATGTGGAAGGGTAGTGGCCTCTGGGGGTGAGCCCCTGGTTAGGTGGGAGTGCAGAATCGGCTTCTCCACCCAGGTACCCAGTGCCTATCTACAGCAAGCGCAGAGCAGCAGAAGAGACTTCTTGTTCTCAAGAGCGTATGTCTTTGCCAGAGATGATGAAATTTCTATATATTTCATGTTGGGGGGACAGGGTCCATTCTCTTAGAAGGGAGACCAGGGTGCAGGGCTGGGGTCCTGAGTCTGAGGCAGGGAGTTCCCCACAAGCTCCATCTGAGCAAAGCTCTAGAATAGATAAGAATGAATTCTGGGCAGCAGGAGAGCAGGTGCAAAGGCCCTGAGGTAGGGCCCATGAAAAGGGATAGAGATCAGGGTGGTGGGAGATGAAATGAGAATGGGGGGAGGCAGATGGCACAGGGCCCATCTATGGTTCAACTCTAGCTCTATTCCCTGGGGGAAAGGTGTGAGCAGGGTGAGTGAGGGCCAGGCCTTCATGCCTCCCCTAGCTACTGGGGATCCCCAAGTCCTTGGGCCAACAGCACCCCTATGCCTCCACAAGAGGAATGGACATGGGACAGCTGAGGCTGTTGTTCTTAACATTTTGTTCCCAGCCCCACCCCCAGCCTGGCACAGGGCAGGGTGACAGGCTGAGGGGAGGGCCCTCTCCTGGCCCATCCCAAGACCCTCTGCAGCCCCTAGCTGGCCCCTCCCAGCCTACCCAGGGAACATGGCTGTTCACTGCCCTGCCCTGCCCATTCTACTGGAGCCTGGGGGTTAAATAAACAGAGGCAAGTTAGCAACTTCAAGTGGAGGCTCAGGGACCCAGGGATGGGCTTGGGGTGCCCAACGGCCCCCAAATCCCCAGCTGCTCCACTGACTACAGGGAGGGTCCTTCATGGCTGCAGGGCTGGATCTGCCTTGGCTCAACACCTTCCAGAGGCCAGTCCACCTCTAGGCCCAGCTCTGCCCAGTGGGAGCTCATCTCCATGAGTAATATTTAACTTGGAAGGGGGGACGTTAACAAGAGGTTTGGATTGCAATCTGCCTGCCAGGAGGGGGAGGAAGAGGGAGGCTTGGAGGGAGGAAGGGAGGGAGAGGGGCAAAGCTGGGAGGAAGAAAGGCGGGCAGGAGGCGGGCAGGGCAGCCGCCGCTGGTGGACAGCTCGGCCCTGGGCCTCATGGCCATGGTTCTGCAGCCAAGGTCCTGGACCTGCACAAAGCCTGGCCGAGGGCCACAGGACCCCCCCGCCCCAGGCATGAACTTCTGAGGACAGCCTGCTGGCAGGCCATGCTGGACGTGTGGCTGAAGACCCCAAGCCTCAGTCTCCTAGCAGAAACCACTCTGAACCAAGAAGGAAGCCTGGGATCCAGCAATGAGCGGGGCGGGGAGGGGGCACGCGCACACACACACACACACACACACACACGCCCACCCAGAGACTGTGCACAGGTGCTAGTGCCAGCCTGTAGCTGTGACGCCTCAACCCAGACATTGAGAAAATCCGAGGCTGTAATAAGGTTGAGGTCCCAGCTGGTGGGGGGGGGGCAGGCTGGAGCTAGCCCAGGGTTCTCCCTATACAGAGGCCACTGTGACACAAGCCCCTGCCCTTCTGAGGGTCGGTGCCTGCAGGGCTGACCACCCTTGTCCTGACTAGATAATGCTTCTACTGGTGTGCCTCACCCACCTCAGGAAGCACTGCGACTTCTGGGGCAGTTGTGGCCTGTCCACCACCTGCCGAGCTCAAGGTGCCCAGAAACACTCAATGAGTGAATGGGAGTATGGGGGCTGGGGGGGGCAGGGGTGCTGCCAGGCGCAGAGGGAGAAGGGCACTGAGCTCTGCCCCTGCCTCCCTCCAGCGGCTCCCTGGGCCTGTTCCTCATTCAGGTCTCTCCCAGCTCCAGGTGTCCTGCAGAACACACCCGAGAAGGCTGAAGGGTCACTGGGGAGGGTCCTGCCCCAAAAGGCTACTTGGGGCCAGCCTGGTCCCCTCACCAAGATCCAAATCTATCAGTAGCTCTGGTGCCCTGGCCCCGCCCCAGATACCAGGTGAAACGTTACTCCTGCACCTCACCAATGCACCCCATTCCAGAGTGCAGCACAGCTAAGTGTCCAACCTTCCCCACAAACAGACTTTCACTGGCAAAAACGCAGCCCTCCCAACTCTGTATTTCTTCCTGACTTGCCTTTGGGCAAAAAAGTCTACCTCTTCCTGAGTCAGAGCATGTCATTCCCACTATAGGAAGGACAAGACTGGACGGACAGGAGCTCAGCAGGAACCGGGGCCCAGAGTGGTAGAGTGGGTCTCCATCCAGGGAGGGGCACTCTGGACTCCCAGAGCCTCCGTGTCACCGAGTCTCACCGGTGGGATGGAAGACACTCTGAGCCACCCCGTCCCTCCCTGTTATCTGTCTCTGCCGCTTTCCTTCACTCAAGTTAAACTGCTCCTTTTTCAACTCCCCAGCCTGGGCCAGATGCATCTCTGCCACAGCTTTCCAACTCACCACCCATGGAAGTGCAGCTTCTGTGGTGGGCTTGACAAAGGTCCAAATAAGCCCCCCCCCATAAAAAAGTGTGCCTTTGGGACTGTGCAGGGCTGCACTAGAAGCAGGGGTTCCCGGATCGTGCTACTTGGAGAGAAGTCCAGGACAGGAGGACCCCCTGCCAGGGTCTTCCTCCTCCACACTGTTTCTCAGGGGGAAAATTAACCACCATGAAAGTACCGTGATCCAGGAGAGCTCTGGTTCCTTCTGACTATCCCTGGAAGAAGACCTGCATGCCAACTCTGGGGGTGTCCTTCCTGCGAGCAGGTATCAACTCTCAGGTCAGGCTAAATAGGAATGAAGAAGTGAGGTCTCATCTTCTCTGCAGGGGAGGGTCTTCCAGAACCCCAGGTGTGAGGACAGGTGAGGTGCAGAGGGCTACGGCCCAGGGTAGGAGTTGGTCAGATGCTTGCCGTCCTTGGGATGCCCTATGCATGGACATAGCATTTCTGGGGCCATTTAAGGGAAGATGCCCCACTCCCACAGCCTGGATGGGGCAGAACACGCCCACAGGGGGCAGAGGACACCCAGGCAGCCCCTCCCCCTCCTAGTTCCGGTGCCACTCCCCCTGTCCGGGCCACCAGTACTTGAAAGACGGTGGGACCACTAAGCTGCACGGCATGCAGAACACCCTGGCTCCCAAAACCTCGTGGAACAAAGACGTGCTCAATGTGCTCGTACTGTGTGCAGGGATGGAGTCCATGTGCACGCCACGTTCAACATACACCAATTAAAATGAACTTCACCTACCTCCCTTCACCTTTCCATAGGTGGCTACCATACAATTAACATGACCTATTGGGCAGGTGCCCTGGAGTACTTCTGACTCCCGCAAGGCAAGCGGAACGCGCCAGGCCCAGCTCGCTGGACCTGGAGGAAATTAGAGCTGCGAGGTCGCTGTGCGCTGACCCCCAGAGCCGATGCTCGAAGGACACGGCGAGCCGCCCTGGACCCAGGCGCGGAGGACAGGAACAGGGCGTGGCCGGACGTGGGAGGTTACGGGGAGGGGGCGTGGCGGGGAGGAGCCTGGGTGGGGGGCGTGGAGGTCTCCGGGGGGGCCGGGGGCGGGGGCCGGGGGGCATGAAGCGTCCCGGGACCGGGGCCGGGGGGGGGGGGGGGGGACCGGCGTGGAGGTGCCGGGGGCGGGGCGCGCGAGGACCGCCGGGAGGAAGGGTC